>NC_051312.1:122447440-122750470 GCF_015220235.1 Choloepus didactylus | reverse complement strand
CCCAGGTCCCCAGTCAGTGCTATTAGGTGACCTCTATCTACTTGCTCCACAACATTTCCCTTTCCAAATGTAGGGGTCATATTTTTGACACTTTTAAAAAATAAATAAGTTTAGGCTTCAAAGAATAATATTGACTCAGCTGACAACTAACATTTATTTCCTCTCCTGCTATACCCTTCTCAACCCATTATAATCAGTCTTCTGCCCCCACCCCTCCACTGAAATTGCTGTGGCATAGGTCCCCAAAGATCTGACAAATCCATTAGACAGTTTCCTGCCTGTTCTTATCTTACTTGACCTTTCTGTGTTATTTGTCAACTGTTGACACCTCCTTGAATGTCCTTTTGGTTGACTTAAGTGATATATTAATTCAACATCCAGCCAATATTTATTGAGCACCTTCTAAGTGCCAAAAAAATGCTAGCCTCGAGATCTAAGATGGCGGCATAGAGAAGAGTGGAAGCTAAGTAGTCCCCCTGGAACAACTACAAAAAACCAGAAACAACTAGTAAATAATCCAGAATAACTGCAGGGGGACAAACAAGACCATCCACTCATCATACACCAACCTGAATTGGGAGGAATGCCCGAGAACACAGCATAAAATCTGTAAGTAAAACCTGTGGAACCAAGTCGTGGGACCCTCTCCCCCATAGCCCGAGCTGCAAAGCCTCATGGTGCCAGAGAGAAGCTCTCTCCCAGCAAGTGAATATAGCTCAGCTGAGCACCAACTGGGGTTTTAAGTAGCGAGTGTGAACTGCTCGCTACAGGTACGCATCCCCAAAAAACAGACAGAGGCTTTGGGTGACGACTGACCTGGGAGAGCCGGAGGGTCGCCTTGGACTGGGTCTGAAGGGGACTATCTGTTTCTTTTTTGGCTCAGTGGAGAAAGCCCCAGTCATTTTCAGTTTCCAGGGCTGTGACTCAGAGAAGGGTGGAGACAGCACAAGCAGAGAGAGAGACCATTGAAATACTAATGACCTCCACCTGGGGGGTCTGTCTTCTCTAGGAGGAAAGGGGTGGGGCCCTTTCCATTCAGAACCAGACCCCAGAGCCTGGGGGAACACGGCCATACCTCCTCACACCAGTCAAGAATTATAGGCTAACAGGCGTCACCTGCTGGGCAGAAAAGCACAGTGACCCGAGGCATCAAAGGGTGGAGCAATTTTCTAAGACACACCCACAGGGAAACCAGATACTGAATATTTCTTCCCTCTGGGACCTGAGCCTGTTCTGGTCTGGGAAAACCTGATTTGGATAACCAAGGAAACCATGCCTAGACAACAGAAAATTACAACCTACACTAAGAAAAACAAAGTTATGGCCCAGTCAGAGGAACAAACGTACCCTTCAACTGAGATACAGGAATTTAAATAACTAATGCTAAATCAAATCAAAAAATTTAGAGAAGATATTGCAAAAGAGATAGAGGCTGTAAAGGAAGCACTGGGCATGTATACGGCAGAAATCAAAAGTTCAAAAAAAAAACTAGTAGAATCTATGGAAATGAAAGGCACAACACAAGAGATGAAAGACACAGTGGAAACATACAATAGCAGATCTCAAGAGGCAGAAGAAAACACTCAGGAACTGGAGAACAAAACACCTGAAAGCCTACACGCAAAGGAGCAGATGGAGAAAAGAATGAAAAAATATGAGCAACGCCTCTGGAAACTCAAGGATGAAACAAAGTACAATAATGTACGTATCATTGGTGTCCCAGAAGGAGAAGAGAAGGGAAAGGGGGCAGAAGCAATAATAGAGGAAATAATTAATGAAAATTTCCCATCTCTTATGAAATACATAAAATTACAGGTTCAAGAAGCGCAGCGTACTCCAAACAGAAGAGATATGAATAGGCCTATGCCAAGACACTTAATAATCAGATTATCAAATGTCAAAGACAAAGAGAGAATCCTGAAAGCAGCAAGAGAAAAGCAATCCATTACATACAAAGGAAGCTTAGTAAGACTATGTGCGGATCTCTCAGCAGAAACCATGGAGGCAAGAAGGAAGTGGTGTGATATATTTAAGACACTGAAAGAGAAAAACTGCTAACCAAGAATCCTGTATCCAGCAAAGCTGTCCTTCGAATATGAGGGAGAGCTCAAAATATTTTCTGACAAACAGACAATGAGAGACTTTGTGAACAAGACACCTGTCCTACAGGAAATACTAAAGGGAGCACTACACGGTGATAGAAGACAGGAGTGCGTGGTTTGGAACGCAATTTGGGGAGATGGTAGCACAACAATGTAAGTACACTGAACAAAGGTAACTATGAATATGGTTGAGAGAGGAAGGTGGGGAGCATGTGAGACACCACAAGAAAGGAGGAAAGATAAAAAATGGGACTGTGTAACTTGGTGAAATCTAGAGTATTCAGCAATTGTGATAAAATGTACAAATATGTTCTTTTACGAGGGAGAACAAGCAAATGTCAACCTTGCAAGGTGTTAAAAATGGGGAGGCATTGGGGGAGGGATGCAATCAGCATAAACTAGAGACTGTAACTAATAGAATCATTGTATTATGCTTCCTTTAATGTAACAAAGGTGATATACCAAGGTGAATGCAGATAAGAGGGGGGGATAGGGGAGGCATGTTAGACACTTGACATTGGTGGTATTGTCTGATTCTTTATTCTACTTTGATTTAGGGTTATTTTTCCTTTTGCTGCTTCCTAGCTGTCTTTTTTTTTCCTCTTTCTTTTGCCTCTCTACCTTCTTTGACTCTCCCTCCTGCCTTGTGGAAGAAATGTAGATGCTCTTATATAGATAATGGTGAAGGTGGTGAACACATAAATGTATGACCATGCAGAAAACCATTGATTATTTACTTGGGATGGAATGTATGGTGAGTGAACAAAACCATATTAAAAAAAAATGGGTTGATGACAAAACCTCGAGGGCAATATACTGAGTGAAATAAGCCAGACACATTAGGACAATTATTGCAGGGTCTCACTGATAGGAACTAATTATAATATGTAAACTCATAGACATGAAATATAAGGTACCAAGATATAGAACGAGGCTTAAGAATGGGGAGTGGTTGCTTAGTATGAGCAGAATGTTCAATTAGGATGAACTTAAATGTTTGGGAATGAACAGGGGTGTTGGTAGCAAGATGTGAGAATAACTAACAGCGCCGAATGGTGTGTGAATGAGGAGGAAAGGGGAAGCTCAGAGTCATATATGTTACCAGAAGGAAAGTTGGAGGTCAAAAGATGGGAATGTATAAAACCGAATCCTATGGTGGGCAATGTCCATGATCAACTGTACAAATACTAGAAATCACTTCCATGAACCAGAACAAATGTATGACAATACAATTAGAAGTTAATAATAGAGGGGCATATAGGGAAGAACTATATACCTATTACAAACTATATACTACAGTTAGTAGTATTTCAACATTTTTTCATAAACAGTAACAAATGTACTTTATCAATACTACGAGTCAACAATTGAGGGGGGTTGGTTAGGGATAGGGGAGGATTAGAGTTTCCTTTCCTTTTCTTTTTTTTTTTTTTTTATCTTTCACTTTATTTCTTGTCTGGAGTAATGAAAAGTTTCTAAAAATTGAATAAAAATTAAGTGTGATGGATGCACAGCTGTATGAGGGTACCCAGGGGCAAGTGATTGTACACTTTGGATCTTTGGATAATTGTATGGTATCTGAACAATCTCAATAAAAATGAAAAAATGAAAAAAAAAAAAAAAAGGTAGGGAAGGGGGTTACAGGAAGAAGAAATAACTCTAGGTAAAGACCCAATGACCTTATGTTAATGTTCACAATTAAAAAAATAAAGACCAAAAAAAAAAAAAAAATGCTAGTCTCTGATGATATGACAACTAGCAAGATATACCTCGTTTCTCTCCCAAGCCAAGTTCTAACTTTTTTGCTACTGTCATCATGGCACAAGACTGAGTATTATTCCCTTTAAGATCTGGCTTTGCTACATATAGTTATATGGACTTGGACAAATTTCTTAACATTTCTCATTTGTAAAATGAAGATGATAAAAATACCTACTTCATAGAGAATTTAAAAGGATTAAATAAAGTAATCTATGGTAAGTATTTAGCACACTGCTTGGCTTTCTTTTATACATACTTACTGGGACTGCCTAATTCAGGCCAATACAATCTTTTAAAGCTATTGCAACATTCTCTCCGGCTGGTGTCTTTGCCTCTGTCTTGGCACCCTCTAGCCCACCTTCTACACTGATGATTAATTCACAACTCATCGTCCACCCCCACCCCCACTTCCAGCCATTACACGATTACTACTTGCTTTTTCCTGAATATTTGGGCTCTCCCACCTCCCTGCTTCGTCCATAATCCATTACTGTCCATCTGCTGAGGTGTTCAGCTCTTCCTTATTAGTGTTTTGAACACCTTATTTTTCTTCAATTCTCCATTCTAATGAAGAGTCAGGCGTTCCTTCTTCCACACCTCTGCAAGTCCTCTGTGAGCCTGTTATGGCCTGATCACTTTGTATTTTAATTATCTATATGGGCCCATGAGAAGAAAGAATATGTGTTTTTGTCTTGGTATCTTTAAATTTGGCACAACTGTAGCCTTAGAAGCTTAGTAATATACATCAAAAAATACTTTGATGAATGCTTAGTTTCTATGAATGAATGCCTAGTCTCCCTGTGTCAGGTATTATGCAGATATAAATAGGACAAGGT
Source organism: Choloepus didactylus (assembly GCF_015220235.1). Lineage (NCBI taxonomy): Eukaryota > Metazoa > Chordata > Mammalia > Pilosa > Megalonychidae > Choloepus > Choloepus didactylus. The sequence continues at coordinate 122,745,771 of NC_051312.1, read as the reverse complement.
CTTTGTCTTCAAGAAGAGAACAGTCTGAGGTGGGATAGGATAGCAGATGAGGGACAGGAGACCCATGTTATAGCTAAAGAACAACAGCATTCAGGCTATTCATTTTTTTAAGGTGGTAAATTAACAGCAGTTTAAAATTCTAATTTTTAACTCAGCTGTTAACGGGAGCAGTTTTGTTATGAGTTTTGCCTCTTGAGGAAATGTATTCTTATAGATCCAAATGTCAAGGTGTCACAGAATCTTGTGATATGAGGAGATGAGCATTGTCTATATATTTCAAATGATTTGTTGTAGGTACAGGGTTTGTGTCAGTTGTAGGCAGAACCTCGGGAGTGATAACTGTGTCAGTTGTCTGAGCTGAACTACTTTCTCTGTGCTTTCCCAGTTTTGAGATAGGATTTAAAATGTAAGACTTGGCTATTGAATCAGAGAATATTCACCAAAATTGTAGTGATCTTTCCCTGGTTTTGATTTTTCAAACGCTAAGAAGTTTTTCTTCTTTTCTGATCTTGTGCAGTTTAACAGTTGTGGGGATAAAAATCTTTATTGGTTAATGGAATGTTGTGGTTTAATAGAATCGCTGTGTACAGTATTTAGGTCTAATATTCAAAATCATTCAGTTTTTCCTTAGTGATACAAAAGGCACTTTAGCATCTTGGTGGGCCTTAGGGTCATCATTTAAGAATTAACAATCATTGTACTTTAAAGTACAGAGGTGCTTTTTAAAGCTGCATGGATTCCCAGTTGATAGAATGCTGTACACAGAGTTGTTTTTTATGGTGTTGTCTTTGGTGAATTTATTTACTTGTTATTTTATTTGGGTGATTCGTTGGGATTCTAGAATTGGAAGTAGAACATAAGCTTACATATTATCTTAATGTCTCTGTGTTCTTTAATAATTGCAATGGCATTTTCAATGTTGTGAAAAATACAAGTTAGGCACAATTCTCTTTTTCTCTTCTGTGCATAAAAGTTTTATAAATTACTTGAAGATACAGCAATTCAAAGTTCAGAAACAGTGCAATATTTTCAGTGGCATGTGGAATTTTGGAATTCAGTAGATACAGTTAGATTTGAGGAATTCACATTTCTCTGATTTAAGTGTTAAATAAGAAACCCATACTTAAAAAATTAATTGCAACAAAGAACACTGCAATTAAAGGGACAAAAATTTAATTTGTACATGACAGAAATTTTTAGTTACAATAAAGTGATGGTGATATGAGAATTTGGCAAGGGAAAAAGTCCTAGTGAAAGAAATGAGAATGAATTTTCAGAGAGATAGTAATCAAACCAGGAGAGCATGTTTTTACTAATCCAAAATAGGAGAGAGAGTTTTAGGAGAAAGAGATGGTCAATAGTGTCAAATTTTAAAGGAGAAAAAAAATCAAGGTTAAATAAGAAAAACAATTACAGTAGATACTGGTTTAAATAATTCTGGGAACAGTTTCACTGGAGCATTTGGAGCAGAAGCCAAATTCCAGAGAATAATCATTTATTTTATTTTCTTTCTTCCATACTAGAGAACTGGACAGATAAATGCTATTATTATCAATTCTGGCTGGCATTACTGTTAGTGAATACAACATAAGTTGAAGGGCAATTTTGTAAAACGACAATGTACGATGAGTGGTGATTTTTTGTCTTAATAGGTGACTTAGCTTGCCTTGAACATCAAATCTGTGAAGCCAAAATTAATGTGAAATGCTTCTTAATAAAGAGACTCTTTTTTTTTTTTGGGTTTTCCATTTCTCATTTCACATTGATTTCAAGAAGTTCTTTGTCAAACTGACCTTTTACTTTGGCTACCACAATTTTTAGCCTCTATAGTAAGCTCTCAAAAATATTTGATGTGTTTTGACTAATTCTGTAGAGTATTTTTGAGTCTGGGGAAACTGTCAAGGGAATGATAAAGGTAGAAACAGCAAACTAAGGCATAGAGAGCCTAGATTGCTCTGTCCTCTAACGGAAACCCACGGAAGTGGCCTTATGAGACGGAGTAGACGAGGCAGACACAAATACGGATATATAAACTGCATGTACTGATTTCAACCAAAGGCACAGGGGAAGCAGTAGAGCAACTCTAAGCTTCTTCCAGCAAGCAGATCCAACTACTTTATATGTCTTATATTCTTCCTCTTTGGACCATAAACTCCTTCCATATTTTTCCTGAGATCATCTTCTAGCATGGCTCTACTAGAGCACGTGACCCCTGCTTCTACTTACTACATAATATAAAATTAAAGATATAGATTTTTATAATTCCACTATCACAAGGTGGAGTTCCTTTTGCCAGGGCATCTGGGATTGAGCATATACCACTCAGATTTAACAAAGACCTTTAACTCCGGTCAGGTTCCTACTGCACTCTTGGCTGCTCTGCCATTTTTCTTAACTTGTTTTGACTCTCTCCCTGGCGTCTAGCTGATCTGTATAACTTCTAGATAACTAATAGCCTCTCTATTTTCACTGAATAATCTGATGTCTTTTCCACCCACGCACCATAGATTCCCACTCTGTTTTATTATTTCCACTTCACAAATGCCTGTTGATAAGAAGTAGAATACTATGGATGGATACAATATAGAGACAACTTGGGTTTTCTATAAAGATGAGGGAAATAATTAAGAAAAAGAAACAAATACTATTTGTGAGATATAATTATAACAAGTGGAGTTGGGTATTGAAAAAAAAAGTGAACAACTAGATTAGCAGCATTTAAAAAGTTCACACTAAGTAACATCTTAGAAGTATCCAAAAGATGAACTGAAATTTACTTTCTCTGATTCAAAATGAATGAATTAACTCATCTGGGAAATTTGTGGGCCCAAGAGAGGTATCTCTCTTGTTTCACTCTCTAGCTACCTCATTTGGTAGGCAATTTAAAGAGCTGTAAGTTCCATTATTTATACTGTGTTTCACTAATGTTTGCTTCCCATTTGCCTCTAGGTTTGAAGTTTGAGGAAATTCAAGAAAAATTTGGTGAGGAGTTCTTTAATATATGCTTTGATGAGAATGAGAGAGTCCTTCGAGCTGTAGGTGGCACGTTGCAGGACTTTTTTAATGGCTTTGATGCTTTGTTGGAACATATTAGAACTTCTTTTGGAAAACAGGCCACTCTGGAGTCACCATCTTTCCTATGCAAAGAGCTCCCTGAAGGTACTCTCATGCTCCACTACTTCCACCCTCACCATATTGTGGGTTTTGCAATGCTGGGGATGATTAAGGCTGCAGGAAAGAAAATCTACCGGCTGGATGTGGAAGTGGAACATGTTGCAAATGAGAAGCTGTGCTTTGATGGTTCCAACCCAGGCAATTGTAGCTGTCTTACTTTCCTTATCAAAGAATGTGAAAATACTAATATCACAAAGAACCTTCCACAAGAAACCTCCCAAGTTCCTGCGGACCTCAGAATTAGCATCAACACCTTCTGCAGAGCCTTCCCCTTCCACTTGATGTTTGACCCCAACATGTCCGTCCTTCAGCTGGGGGAAGGTCTAAGGAAGCAGCTCCGATGCGACACTCACAAAGTGCTCAAGTTTGAGGACTGCTTCGAGATTGTTACCCCGAAGGTTAATGCCACCTTCGAAAGGGTCCTGCTGCGACTGTCCACCCCGTTTGTGATTAGGACCAAGCCTGAGGCTTCTGGCACTGAAAATAAAGACAAGGTAAGTGGCCAAAGACCTGAGATGGGTGACGGGGGCTAGAAGAGTGGATAATTGTTTCAGTAAATTACATGCTGGCTATACTTGTAATTATGTAGGCATGAGAGCTTCAAGTGCCATTTAGAAAATTACTGGTCCCTGGATGTATGTAAAAAGATTTGGCCCCATTCCCAGTCATTTTTGCATAATGCCTGCCTCATCCATTAATTTATTTCATCATATAAAAAGAAGACATTTATTAATACTAGCCATAGCAATTACAAAAATGATAGGACTGATTAAAAGCCTGATACTATAAATCCATAAATATTTCAACTGATGGAGGTCAAATTAGGAGAGAAACTGTAAGGTTGTGACTTCAACATTGTGGGGCTTAATTGCCTTGTCTTTAGGTACATATAGGTAAAAAGCTAGGTGCTCTCTGAATATGTTCCCTTCTAAATTTCATAATCTTGGAACATCTGGTTTACATCCTATTTTTGCCCTAATATGCAGAATAATTTTCCCCAAATGTTGGAAATTAAGTTACTTTGTATCTCAAGACCTCTCTTCTGATTAAATTTTAAAAGTGGAGTAGAGTCTTGTTTCTGTAGAACCTGTTCATTCTTTAAGAGAGAATACAATGAACGTTAGTTATCTTTAGTTTAGATTTTTGAACCCCTTTTAAAAAAATAAGGATTATAATAAATAAACAAGGAAAAAGACCTAAGGAATAAATCTTAAAATAGTTGGGTTAAAACAAACATTTTCTCCCAGGTAAAATATTTTTTAAACGGCAACATTAAAATAAATAATAATAAAATCTAAGGAAAAATCAGCCAGAATTATTTTTTAATATTTGGTAATATACTTTTAGAGTTTAAAGGGAAAAATAATTACCAATGGACATTTGAATGTATGGTCATTCATTTTCTGGTAGAGCTTCTTTTCAAGACTTTTCATCAGGATAAACACAGCTGTTCAGCTTGCTCCCAAGCATTTTGTAGAAGCTGTTGGTTTTTAGAAATGAACAGGTTGCTCTGGGCTAAAGAAAGGAAGAATTGAACAAAGTTAAAAATTCAGTGAATCTACACATATTCTTGTAGAATATTAAATAACTGAGGAAAGAGTCTCCTGAAAGCAGAGCCAAAAACATGTTCAGAATTTTATACATTAGTTTCATAATTGATTGATTTTTAAAATTTTGAAATTCTATGGAATTCTTTTCCTTTATTAGAGAAGTTGTGAGTTTATAGAATAATTGTGCATAAAATACAGGATTCCCATATACCACCCCATTATAAACAGCTTGCATTGGTGTGGAACACTTGTTACACTTGATGATATCACATTTTTATAACTACTGTTAACTGTAGTCCATGGTTTAACTTAGGGCTCACTGCATAGTGTAGTTCCATGGATTTTTAAAAAAATTTTATTCTCTTACTATATATACAATCTAACATTTTCCCTTTTAATCACATTCAGATTTATATTTCAGTACTGTTAATTTCATTCACAGTGTTGTAATGTTCTACAATTTTTTAAATGAAGTATTTGAGAAAGAATATTTTAAACGAAGTATTTGATCCACATTTATTCAGCTTGACTGAATTTGGTGATTTTGGAAAATCATTCAGTAATGTTTTGATCATATAGGTTCAGTGATTTGAAAAGATGTAAAGATAAACCTAAAGATCCCAATTTGGCACAATTGTATATTTCAGTCTAAAGAAATTCTTCTTTTTCTATCTGATCATGCAATGATGTTTTATATAATATTATTCATATGTGAATATTTTATATATGTGTGTGTGTGTGTTCTACAATAATTAACCATTTTATAGTCCTTTAGAATGGAAGAAACTTGTAAAATGTATATTTTTGTCCACACTTTTAGTAGCTTTAAAACTAAAATTATTCTATCTTTTTATTTGGGGGAATATTAAAGCTGTTAGTTCTGTTTTATAGAAGGATAATATTTGGCTAGGAGGGTTTGCAACAATTTCAGCCTTTAGAATTAGTATTTAATATTTTTGAAAATGTACCTGAGCTAAAATGTATTATTACCAATGTTATTTGCATTATACATTTTTTTTAGATTTGAGAAAAAATTAATTCAATTTAAAATTACTGCTTTAGACTTTTTTTTTTTTTGATATATTTCATCTGGCTTGTATTTCTATTTAATTTGTGTACCAGGGTAAGAAATAGACATAATGAAACGATGACTCAAATGTCAAGGCCCTCTGCCAATTCCAATAATAAGGAACTGTGCTCTTGAAGAAGATGCAATTATAATTTAAACATATAGTGGCAGTTTTAAAATAAAGCAATAGGCAGGGTTTTTTAAGTTAGAATAAGGATAGTAATTCTCTCATCCTTATATTTACATTTCTGCTTACTCGCCTTGGTTTGCCAGAATGGGACATTTGAAAGTCTACAGTTCGTCCAAATTGAAACTAGTCAATAAAGTTGTGGCATGGAGTCTTGAACATATGGATAATACATTTGAATTAGTATGTCACCAAATTCTTAGAACATGGAAAGAAGAAACAGAAAATCAGGTTAAAAATTATTTTTCTACTGATAAATTTGACTTTAATATTATTTTCCCCAAAATAGCTGTTCTTGTTAATAGGTAACTCCAGTTGTCTGAAGTTTCTATTTTTCTTAGTTGGCCTTGATAAATAAATGCTATTTAAGTAGCATTTAGGATATTTATTCCTTAGTCTAACAGTGAAGGCTTTAATGATAATTTAGCCATTTTTGGCTATGCACTTAATGCCAACAACTACCACCTCCACCATCAAAAACATAACAAAACTAAACTAAACTAAATCAGGAGCTATTCCTGAAGTTCTACGACAGTAAACCAGTTGCAGAAGGAAGAATAATGCTTTGACGAATTATCATCTTTGTCATTTTGTGTTGTCAATCATTGGTTAACTGTATGAGTAGAGCTAGAACACTCTCATGAGCCATATTCTGAGATGCTAATGAAACAGAAAGCCATCATCCTAGCCTCCAAAGAATTTACATCTTCATTCTAAAATAATGAGCTCTAAAGATGTGTGTAGGTCACCAGTAGCATGGATGTCACTAAGAGGCAACTGCAGACTGCCCTCTGCCTCTCTGTAAATGCATCTGAATTCATTGCATCGTAGGGATGAAAGAAAGCTTAGTGATCAACCAACCTCCTATAAATTCATATATGTTAAATGTGACTTGTCATGGAGTAAAAGTATTAATTATTAGTCTAGGTTCCTTAACTTCTGATGAATAAATCTGAGGCTCGGAGATTAAAGGGATTTATTAAGATCATGGTTGTCAGAGATGCTTCTCTCCTAGGCTGTTGCCACTTCCCCTACACATCATGACCTCATCTTGCAGAGAAGCAAGTTATATACTATTACTCTAATTTCTAACAACACTACCCACAAACACGGTCCACTCCATAACAAAAAGCATTAGAATCCATATCAGTGAGTTAGGTCTATATGACTAAATGTTAACCCCTCAACTTTTCATTGGACCACAACTTTCATTTCAAATTCTTTAGGAGCTCTGATTGGATCTGCTTTTTGTCTACAGGCTGTCAATGTTTTCAGATTCATTAAAGCTTTGGAATTAAGTTTTTGTTACCTGCGTCTACTAATATCCTTCATTTTCACTTTTTGCAGAATTTTGCTGTGCCAGTGACTTCTAGTATATAATGGATTGGTTGGCTTAGGCAAAACCTGAAGCAGCAATGGATTTTGAAAAACAGTAAATTACATGAATTCTTTTGACATTTTTTTAGTAGCAGCGCTTCAGAGAACTTTAATAACACCATGGAAGCAGCCCAGCATTCAAAATAAATCATCCCTAGGACAGAGTAATAACACTGTTATTCATCTTTACTTTTGTTTTCAGGGTCAGAACTTAGGAATAAGCACAACAACAACACATTTCTTTTTTAATCCCTAGAAATAGCTCTCATTTATCGTATTAATTAGAAGCTGTAACACAAATGTTGGGAAATAATTTTAAAAGAATAAAGTAGGAATCAGACTCTTATCTTCTCTGATCAAATAAGTTTCTAAAACACTTCCTTATCTTTTCTAGACATGTGGTCATCTTTTCCTGACATGATGATTGAAAACATTTAAATATATTTATTAATCTTAGCATACCATAATTCATCTGTTGAAAGACAAGTTTCATCTGGCTGTCGAAAATACATTATTTGACATCAACTTAATTTTAATTCAGTTTGCAAAAGCGTGAGCATTTCTTCTCTGCTCAGGTCATAATATTCTATTAAGGAATTTCAAATATTATATTACCATTTAGTTTAGGGCTTTCTCTACAGATTGGAACTACAGAACATAGAAATACTTTGTTCAAAGGTACCTGGAGTTTTCTTTGCTTTTGAAATTATAAATAAGATTTTTTTTTAAAAAATTCATGTTCTTCACATTTCTCTAGAATTACGCTCTGACCATTAAAAACTCTTTTTTGGTTCCAATTTTAAATACGGTTTATTTAAGACACTGCATTTTCCACTTACAACATGGTGCTAATAAAGGGCAGTGTTATGCCCTTTATGTACCTATTCCATAATCTGTTAACTGCCCTTTTAAAATTATTATTTTTAAATTAGAGAATTTGTAGGTTTACAGAAAAGTCACATAAAATTCAACATTCCCATATACCCCCCTATTGTTGACACTTTACATTAGTGTGGTACCTTTGTTACAATTGATTAAAGAATATTAAAATATTGATGTTAACTATAGTCCATAGTTTACATTAGTTGTATTTTTACATATACCATCCTATTATTAACACCTTGTAATAGTGTCATACATTTGTTATATTGAAAGCACAGTCTTACATTTGTACTATTAACCACAATTCATCCACAACACCGTTCACTGTGTTACACAGTCCCATGTTTTATCTTCAAACTTTCCTTCTAGTAACATACATAACCCAAAACATCCCCTTTAAACCACAATCACAAATATAATTCAGTGCTGTTGATAACACTTAAAATAATTTGCTACCATCACCACTATCCACTTCCAAACATTAACAATCAACCTAATTTAGAAATTCTGCACAAATTAAGCATCAGCTCCCCATTCTCTACCCCCATTCTATCCCCTGGTAACCTATATTCTAGATTCTGACTCAATGAGTTTACCTTTTATAATTAGTTCATATCAGGGAGATCATACAATATTTGTCCTTTTGTGTCTGGCTTACTTAACATAATGTTCTCAAGATTGATCCATGTTGTCGCATCAGGAATTCATCTTTCTTATAGCTGAATAATATTCCACTGTAGGTATATACCACATTTTGTTTATCCATTTATCAGTTGATGGACACTTGGGTTGCTTCTATCTCTTGGCAGTTGTCAATAATACTGCTATTGGTATGCAAATGCATGTTTGCATCCCTGCTTTCAGTTCTTCTTATCCAAATAAATGTGATAATAGGCTTTTCCATTTCTGCAGAGTAGGCTGTTGGGATTTTGATTGGGATTGGGATTGTGATGAATCTGTAAATCAATTTGGATAGAAATTGACATCTTAGTGATAGTCTTCCAATCCATGAACATGGAATGTCCTTCCATTTACTTAGGTCATTTTAGATTGCTCATAACTAGTGTATAGAAACACTGCTGATTTTTGCATGTTGATCCTGTATCCTGCCACTTTGCTAAACACTTTAACAGCTCTAGTAGCTTTGTTGTAGGTTTTTCTGTACTTTCTATATACAGGATCAAGTCATCTACAGACAATAAAAATTTTACTTCTTTCTTTGTAATCTGGAGGCCTTTTATTTCTTTTTCTTGTCTGACTGCTCTAGGTAGAACATCCAGCACAATGTTGAATAACACTGGTGACAATGGACATCTTTTTGTTCCAGATCTGAGGGAATGCTTTCAGTCTTTCATCATTGAATACAATGTTAGCTGTGAGACTTTTATATATGCAATTTATCATGTTGAGAAAGTTTTCTTCTATATCTACTTTTGAAGTGTTTTTATAAAGAGGATGCTGGATTTTGTCAAATGTCTTTTCTCTTTCAGTGGAGATAATGTAATTTCCCCCTCCCGCCTTTGATTTGTTAATATACTGTATTACATTAATTGATTTTCTTATGTTGAACCAGCCTTGCATACCTGGGATAAAACCCATTTGATCATGGTGTATAATTCTTTTAATGTGCTATTGGATTCGATATACAGGTATTTTGTTGAGGATTTTGCATCTACATTCATCAGAGAAATTGGTCTTTTTTTGTAGTGTCATTGTCAGGTTTTGGTATTAGGGTGATGCTGGCTTCATAGAATGAGTTAGGTAGTGTTCCCTCTTCTTCAATTTTTTGGAAGAGTTTGAGCATGATTGTATTCATTCTTCTTAGAATGATTGGTAGAATTCACCTGTGAAGCCATCTGGTCCTGGGCTTTTCTTTTTTGGGAGGTTTTTGATGACTGATTCAATCTCTTTATTTGTAATTTGTCTGTTGAGGTCTTCTACTTACTTCTTCTAAAGTCAGTGTGGGTGGTTCATATATTTCTAGGAATTTTTTCATTTCATCTAAGTTCTCTAATATGTTGGCACACAGTTGTTCATAGTATCCTCTTATGATCCTTTTTATTTCTGTGGGCTCAGTAATATCCCCCCTCCCATTTCTGATTTTATTTATTTGCATCTTCTCTCTTTTTTGTCACTCGTTAATGGTTTGTCAATTTTGTTGATCTTTTCAAAGAACAAACTTTTGTTTTTAATTCTCTCTATTGTTTTTTTGTTCTCAGTGTAATTTATTTCTGCTCTAATCATTATTTTTTCCTTCTGCTTGCTTTGGGTTTAGTTTGCTGTGTGTTTTTTTTTTTTTTTTTCCCTAGTTCCTCCAGGTGTCTGGTTAGGTCTTTGATTTTAGCTCTTTCTTCTTTTAAATGTAAGCAGTTAAGGCCATAAAATTCCCTCTCAGCACTGCCTTTGTTGCATACCATAAGTTTTAATATATTGTGTTCTTTTTTTCATTCATCTCAAGATATTGACTAATTTCCTATGCAATTTCTTCTTTGACCCACTGATTGTAATACCTTTTTTTTTTTTTCAACTGTTTACTTTCAACCTATGTGTATCTTTGGGTCTATGGTGAGTCTCTTGTTGACAGAATATAGTCAGATTTTACATTTTTATCCATTCTACTAATCTGTGTCTATTGATTGGAGAATTCAATCCATTAACATTCAATGTTATTACTGTAAACAGACTTTATCCTTTGGTTTTACATGTCATATATTTTTTTGGTCTCTCTTTTTACCCTTTTAGTTACCCTTACTGAAAGTCTTCATTTTTACACTGTGGTTAAGCCTCTCATTCCTGTCTTTTCCTTTCACTTTGCAGAACTCCCTTTAGTATTTCTTGTAGGGCAGGTCTCTTGTTGACCAACTCCCAGTTTCTGTCTATCTATGAATATTTTAAATCTCCTTTAATTTTGAAGGACAGTTTTTCTATATAAAGAATTGTTGGCTGGCAGTTTTTCTCTTTCACTACCTTAAATATATCATAACACTGCCTCACTTCCATGGTTTCTGATGTGAAATTGGCACTTAGTCTTATTGCAGTTCCCTTGAATATAATAAATTGCTTTTCTCTTCCTGCTTTCAGGATTCTCTCTTTATCTTTAGCATTTGACATTCTGATTAGTGTATGTCTCAGACATTAGTGTATGTCTATTAGGATTTTTTTCTTGGAGTATGTTGTGCTTCTTTGTCATGTATATTTATGTCTCTTATAAGAGTTGTGAAATTTTTGGCCATTATTTCTTCAAATATTCCTTCTTCCCCTATTCCCTTCTCTTCTCCTTCTGGGGCACCCATGATGCATATATTTGCATGCTTCATGCTGTCATTCAAATTCTTGAGACCCTACTCAATTATTTTCATTCTTTTCTTTATCTGTTCTTCTGTCTGTAAAATTTTGATTATCCTGTCTTCTTGTTCACTGATTCTTCTCCCTCTTCAAATCTGTTGTTGTATGCCTCTAAAGTATTTTTCATCTCTTCTATTGTGACTTTCATTCCTGTAATTTCTGTTATGTTTCCTTTTTTATTTTTAAATTCTTCTTTATGTTCACTCAGTGTTTTCTTAATATCCTTTATCTCATTAGCGATATTTTCCTTCACTTCCTCGAATTGATTAAGGAGATTTGTCTGAACTTCTTTGATTAATTGTTACAAATTCTGTGTCTCTTTCAACATTTTAATTTGTTCCTTTGACTGGGCCATATCTTCCTTGTTTTTTTAAGATGGCTTTTAATTTTTTGCTGCTATCTAGGCATCCCATTATCTTGATGAGGTTTCTCTGAAGATCAGTTTCTCTCTCTTGCCTGTGGTTGTATAGTTGACTGGCTTTGTGTTAAGGCTCTTCTTTGACATTTTGTTCAGCTTATTCTAGATCTTTAGAATAGCCCATGTTTAACTGATCAGATTTTTTTTCCCACTCTTCTTTATCAGATTCTTGCCCTAGATGTGCAGTACAATTTTTAATATTACGCAACCTAGCTCCAAAAACCCTGTGGAGAAGAAGGTTGGGAAAGACTCCAAAACCTTTTTTTTAAGTGCAGTTTTATTGAGATACATTCATACAGCATATAATGCATCCAAAGTATACAATCATTGGCTCATACTATCATCATATAGTTGTGCATTCATCACCACAATCAATTTTAGAACATTTTCATTACTCAAAATAAAGAAAAAAATTAAAATTAGAAAGAATATTCAAACATTCCCTACCCCTTATTCCCTCATATTATATATATATATAGACTTTATTTTATTTTATTACTCATCTGCCCATGCACTGGATAAAGGGAGTGTCAGTCACAAGGTTTTCACAATCACACAGTCCCATGATAAAAGCTATATAGTTATATAATCATCACCAAGAATCAGTCTACTGGATTACAGTTGAACAGATTCAGGTATTACCTCTAGCAGTTCTAATACACTAGAAAGTAAAAGGGAATATCCATATAATACATAAGAATAACCCCCAGAATGGCCTCTCGACTCTATTTGAAATCTCTCAGCCACTGAAACTTTATTTTGTTTCATTTCTCTTCCCTCTTTTGGTCAAGAAGGCATTCTTAATCCCATGATGCCAGGTCCAGGCTCATCCTTGGGGTCATGGTCCCACGTTGCCAGGGAGACAAACCCATGGGAGTCATGTCCCATGTATGGGGGAGGGTAGTGAGTTTATTTGCAGGGTTGGTTGAGAGAGAGAGGCCATATCTGAGCAACAAAAGAGGTGCTCTGGGGGTGATTCTTAGACATAATTATGAGTAGACTTAGCTTTTCCTTTGCAGGAATAAGTTTCATCAGGGCAAGCCCCCAGATCAAGGGCTTGACTTATTTAATTGGGAGTCCCTAGTGCTTGTGAGAATATCAGGAATTTCCCAGGTAGGGAAGTTTAATATTTCACATTTTTCCTCCATCCCTCAAGGAGACTTTGCAAATACTTTTTTATTTTCTGTCCAAAATACTCTGGGATGTATCAGGTGTTACATTAAGCTGTACAGAATAACAAGATCTCATTCCTTATTCTAGGTTTCATGTAATTATGTTGTTTAGATGAACTGACCATACTGGTTAAATTAGATAGTGTGCTATAGAGAATGTAATTTTTTTTGTCTGATGAGTCCTCGAAGCTTCACTTTCCTGGTCTGCCCAGAAGAAGGCACTTTTCAGTGTACTGTTCCTGTAGCCCTAGGGAGGCACTGTGTCTTTAAACCTCTACCACCTATACCCCTTTGCAGGCAGGGTTGAAACAATTGCCATTTCCATCTTTCTCTGGGGTGGGCTGAAACAGCAGCTCAGAGTCAGGACCCACTAATCCAGATTCACTAATCAAAAGCCATGATCAGTGCTTAACCGTACCCCACTCTGTTCTTGGGGAAGAGGACTTAATTGCGCCTTTCCATCTGCAGCAGATGTCCAGGGGCCAGATCCCTTGGCGACTCGCCTTGACAGTGAGAGATGCCCAGCCTCTGTGGAGTTAGCTACTCACAGTACTTTACCATAGTTTCTCAGCCTCTTCCTCCTGATCTTCCTTGGATGCTGTACAGTGCTCCAGTGGCCTTCAGAGGCCCATAACAGTTGTTTCAAACAGTTCCTCCCTGTCCGCTAGCTGTTGGAGGAGGAGTGAGTCCTGCAGCTCCCTCCTCTGCTGTCTTCCCCAGAACTTCCCTGTGTTAGTTGCCTTTTAAAGTATGTGGAACAATTTGGTATTTTGGTGGAGATATTATTGAGGTTCATCCTAGTTCTTATTTTTAATGTCTATAATGTTGAAGGCACTGTATATGCTATAAGTTACAGTATCATTACTGTTACCTATGTAGTCAAAGGACACTGTAAATAATTATACCATGAATTATATATTACTAAATATAAATTACTAAAAGTGATCCTCACACTTAAAGTGCACATCTTGACATGTTTTAATTTTTGTTCACAGGAAAGTTTTCAGCCCCAAACTTATATGGGAGGTGTCTCTTAAAAGAAATTAGACATGGTTTAGCATTATAGGTTCTAATTGGAAATAGTCCTTTTGGTTGAAAATTGTGCAGGATCATACTTTGTTTAAATCTTTTCTGGTTCATCTATGTTGTAGTGTGTATCAGTAGTTTGTTCATTTTTACTGCTGAGTATTCTTCCATTGCTTAGATATACCACAGTTTGTTTATCCATTAACCATTTGAGGGACATTTGGATTATTTTTGGCTTTCGGCTATTATGAGTAATGCCACTATGAACATTTTTATACAAGGGTTTGTGTGCATTTATTTCCATTTCTCCTAGGCAGATACCTAGGGCAGGAATTGTTGGGTTATAAGGAACATTTAGCTTTTTAAGAATTTGCCAAACTGTTTTCCAAAGTGACTGCCATTTTGCATTTTGACCTGTGATGTATGAGAGTTCAGGTTTCTTTACATCCTTACTTGGTATTGTCAGTCCTTTTAATCATGGCCAGTCTAGCCTAATGGGTGTGAAGTGGTATCTCATTGATCGTTTTGTTTTTTTTTTTTTGATTTTTTATTGAGATATATTCACATACCATACAATCATCCAAAGTGTACAGTCGTTCACAATATCATCATATAGTGTGTATTCATCAGCACAATGTTTGAACATGCCTAGTACTCCAAAAAAAAAAAGAATAAAAATTAAAGTAAAAAGAATATCCAAAATAAACCATCCCTCTATCCCCCTCCATATTCATTTAATTTTTTTGTCCCTACTTTTCTGTTCATCTGTCCATACACTGGATAAATGGAGTGGGAGCCATACGGTTTTCACAATCACTCTGTCACACCATATAATCTATATAGTTATGTGATCATCTTCAAGAATCAAGGCAACTGGGTTGCAGTTCAACAGTTTCAGGTATTTCCTTCTAGTTATTCCAATACACTAAAAACTACAAAGGGATATCTATATAACATAAGAATAGCCTTCAGAATGACCTCTTGACTCCATTTGAAATATCTCAGCCACTGAAACTTTATTTTGTTTCATTTCTCTTCCCCTTTTGGTCAAGAAAGTTTTCTCAAGCCCATGACACTCGTCCAGGCTCATCCCAGGGAGTCATTTCCCATATTGCCAGGGAGATTTACACCCCTGGGAGTCATGTTCATTGGGTTTTAATTTACATTTCTCTGATTACTAATTATATTGAGGCTTTTTTCTTGTGTTTATTAGCCATTGGTATAATGTGTTTGCTGAGATGCCTATTCATATCTTTTGCCCATTTTTAATTGTGTTGTTAGTCTTCCTATTATTGAAATACAAGTTTTAAAAAGTATACATTCTGGTTACAAGTCCTTTATCAGATGTATGATTATAAATATTTTCTCCCAATCTGTTGCTTATCTTTTCACCTCTTTCATGTTGTCTTTTGAAGAACAAAAGTTTTTAATTTTGATATAATGTTTTCTTTTATGGATCTTGACTTTGATGTGATATCCAAGAAATATTTGCATAACTCAAGACCACAAAGATTCTTTCCTTTGTTTTTTTTTTAATAGAAGTTTTATAATTTTCTTCTGGAAGTTGTATAAATAGCTTTTAATAGCATTTTGAGATAATTTTTGTGTATGCTGTGAGGGCCTCAGTGGTGTTATTTTTTTTTTTTTAAATATGGACATCCATTTATCTCAGCACAATTTTTTCAGAAGACTCATTTGTCCACTAGATTGTGTTTGTAACTGTGTCTAAAATCAAATGACCATAATTTTTATTATAGATTTTCTATTCTTTTCCATTGTTTGTTTTGTGTCTAACTTTATACCAATATGTGAATATCATGATTACTGTAGCTTTATCAAAGTAAGCCTTGAAATTGAGTATTTTAAGTCCTCCAGCTTCATTATTTTTTCAGAATTGTTTTGTCTCTTCTAGTTCCTTTGCATTTCCAAATAAATTTTAGGATTTGCTTGTAAAATTTTTTTTTAAAAAGCTGCTGGTGTTTTGCTAGGGATTGAATGGGATCTCTAGGCAATTTAGAAAGATTTATCTTAATAATATTGAATCTTCTATTCCATGAAGACTGTGTCTCTCTCAGTTCATTTAGATCTTTTAAACATTTTTCTCAAGAATATTTTGTAGTTTTCAACATACAGGTCTTGCATATTTTTGTTAAATTTATTCCTAGGTATTTTATTTTTTTATTTTATTGAGAATGGAATTGCTATGTTAATATTATTTTTGGATTGTTCATTGTTAATATATGGGAATAAAACCTTTTTGTATATTGTTCTTGAATACTGTGGCCTTGCTAAATTCATTTATTAGTTCAAATTTTGGGGAGGGTAGATTCTTTAGGATGTTTTACATAATGGGTCATGTTGTCTGAGATTAGAGACGGTTTTCCTTCTTCCTTTTCAATCTTTAGTTATTATTTCTTTATTTTGCCTAATTACACTGGATAGAAACATCAATACAATATTGAATAGAAGTTGTGAGAGTGGACATCCTTGCCGTTTTCCAAACAGAAGGAAAGCGTTCATTCTTTACTATAGGTATGATGTTAGCTGTAGGTTGTTTGTAGATGTTCTTAAAAAGGTTGAGGAAGTTCTCTTTTATTCCTAGTTAACTTTTTAACGTGAGTGCTGTTGGATTTATCAAGTCTATTTTCAGCATCTGTTGAGATGATTATGTAGTTTTGTTCTTTATTCTCTTAATATGGCATATTACAGTAACAGATTTTCACATGTTGAAATAAATTCTTGGGATAAATCCCACTTGGTCCTAATGTATAAGTCTTTTCATATGTTGCTGGATTTGGCTTGTTAATATTTCATTATGGACTTTTGCATCTATGTGCATTAGAGATTTTGGTCTGTAGTATTTTATGTTTCTTTTAAAAATATTCTCTTATGATATCTTTGGTCTCAAAGAATGATATAGGGAGTACTTATTCTTTTTCTTTTTCTGAAAGACTTTGGGTAGGATTTATATTATTTTTTCTTTTTATATTTGATAAAATTTACCAATGAAACATCTGGACTTGAGCTTTTGTTTATGTGATTATTTAAATTTACTAATTCTATTACTTTACTTATTATAGGTGTATTCTTATTTTAACTATTCCAGATTTTCTATTTCTTCTTGAGTTAGTTTTGGTAATTTGTATCTTTTTAGGAATTTGTTCCTTTCATCTAAGCTGTCTAACTTTTTGTCATAAAGTTGTTCAAATATTTCCATATAATCTATTTGATTACTGTAGTGTAAGTGGTAATGTCTCATTTTTCATTCCTGAGTTTTGTAATTCATGTTCTCTCTCTCTCTCTCTCTCTGTCTTCCTGATCATAATTGGTAAAGGTTTATCAACTTTAAAAATATTTTCAAAGAATCAATTTTGGGTTTAATTAATTTTCTTTATTTTGTTTCTGTTTCTCATCTTGTTTTCCACTCTAATATCTATTATTTTCTTATCTGCTTGCTTTAGGTTTAATTTGCTCTTATTTTTTTACAGTTTCTTAAGATGGAAGCTTAAATTATTGAGTTGAAATCTTTCTTCTTTTCTAATATAGTCCTTTAAACTATAAATTTCCTTTTAAGTACTGCTTTGATTGCATTCCATGAATTTCGATGTAGAGTGTTTTTAAATATCAAATTATTTTTTGGTTTCAGCTGTGATTTCTTCTTTGCCCAATGGGTTCTTTAGAATTGTACTTTATAATTTGCAAATATTGAGTTTTCCCAAATTTTCTTTGTTGATTTATAATTTAATTCCTTTATTGTCAGAGAACATACTTTGAATGATTTCAATCCTATGAAATTTGACATTTATTTTCTGGCTCAGCAAATGAACTATCCTCGATGATTTTCCATAGACAATCGCAAAGAATATGCGTTTTGCTGTCATTGGATTGAGTATTTTATAAATGTCAGGTTATATTGAATTGATAGGGTTATTCAAATCTTCTGAATCATTGTTGATTTTTTTTGTTTATTTGTTCTTTCAGTTATTGAGAATGGGATATAGAAATCTTCAACTATAATTATTGAATTGTCTATCCTTTACAATTTGTCAGTTTTTGCTTCGTGTGTTTTGGTGCTCTGTTTTCATTTGCGCATACATTTATAATTGTATATCTTCCTGAATTATTGACCCTTTTGTCATTATGAAATGTCCTATATTGTCTTGACTAATATTTCTAGTCTTCCAGACTGTTCTCTATGGTATTAATTTATCCCCTTCAGCTCTTTAATGGTTATTGTTTGCATGGTACATCTTTTTCTAGCCTTTTACTTTCAGCTAGTTTTTGCTTTGATTCTAAAATGTGTCTTTATAGTCAACTATATTGCTGTTCACATTTCAGAAGTCTGATAATCTCCACCTTTTGATTAGAGTATAGTACATTCACATTTAATTTAATTATTGGGTTGGATTTATGTCAACCATTTTGTTCATTGTTATACCTATGTTTTATGTCTTTCTTCTCTATTCCTCCTTTCTGAACTTTCTTTGGTGTTAATCAAATACATTTTAGCCCACATTTTAATTCTTCTATTTGCAATTTTATTTCTTGAGTTATTATAGTAGTGATTGCTCTAGATATTACAATGTGTAAGTTAATTTTGTCGTGGTCTCATTCAGATCAATACTGACCTAATGTTGGTAGACTGTAGCAATTTTGTTTGTTCCTATATAGCTCCATTTCCTCTCCCCTCTTTTGTGATATTGTTTTATATGTTTATATGTTATAGACCTAATTATATAGTATTGTAATTATATGTGTGTATGTATGTACGTGTGTATGTGTTTAAAAGGATAAGGAAAAGAAAAGGAATATATTGAAGAATATTCATATACTCATTAATATTTGCCTACATATTTACCATTTCCAGTGCTCTTCATTCCTTCCCATGTATTTATGCATTTCATATATCCATGTATTTTCTTTCAATTTGAAGGAGTTCTTTTAGTATGTCTTGTACAGTAGATCTGATAACTACAAGTTTTATTCTTCATTGTTTATCTATGCATACCCTTATTTCACCTTCATTTTTGAAGGATAGTTTTGCTTGATATAGAATTCTTGGCTGACGGTATTTTCTTTTTTTTTTTTTCCACTTTGAATATGTCATTCATTGTTTTGGGGCTTCCATTGTTTCCAGTGAGTTTTGTTGTTAATTACATTGTTCTCTATTTCTGTGAAGGAAATAGAACATTGCAATATGATAGGGTGAATGGCCTTAGGGATTGAAGAGATTGATTGGGCAAGGAAGATCTCGCTGAGGAGTTGCTGTTTGATCTTTTCCAAAGAATTATGTAAGCCTTATGCATTTCTTTCATATTCTGGTTCTGACAGGATTCCTAAAATGATTACCCCATTGCACCATTTGACACATTTCATGTCCTTGCTAAAGATTCCTTTCAAGGGCACCCAGTTTATTTTATTCCTTTCTTTTATTTTCCTTTCCTTTACTCTTCCTTCTTCCCTCCCTCTTTTTCTCCCTCTTTCTCTCTCTTCCTTCTTCCTTCCTTCCTTCCTTCCTTCCTTCCTTCCTTCCTTCCTCTACCTCTCCCCCTTCCCCCTCCCTTCCTTCCTTTTTTTTTTTTCAATAGCTATACCATCTTTTTTTAGTCATATATTTTAAGTCTGTTGTTGGATTCCTTTTATTAAGTTTTTATTATAAAATAATTTATCCTTTGAATGAAATTTGAAAAATGCAGAAAATTAAGAAGAAAAACATCTATTTTTCTATTAATATCCTGAAACATCCACTTATAACACTTTTTTGTCCTTCTTTCTACATTTTTCCTAAAATCTCATTTGCTATATATAGTTGTAGATGACAAGATCTAAAAATTTCTTTTTTTTGATGAAAATATAATACCTGCCAGTTTAGTCCTTACATATTTTTCAGAATTTAGTAGTACAGTTAGCAATTTTCTGCCTTGTATTTTCTTTGATTATTCAATAGAAAACTAACATATTTTGGCACATCTACCGCTCCCATTCTTGTCATTTCCTATACAGTTATCTTGCATAATCTTCAATTTACTCATCTGTAAAAAACATTTTTGGAAATAGAAATGTAAGTCTAGGTTTTACCAGTCAAAATTATTAATATATTTTTGTATATACCTTTCTTACAATCCGTTTTATCCTTTCTTTGGGTAGCTTAGGTTGAAATGACAGATGCTTCTCTGGACATATTCTCTCTGTGTGGCCATTTGGTGATATAGCAGTTGCAGTTGAATCATGAGGCCAGCATGTTCCTTTAGACTTCCTTTTTTCCCTGAGTAACAACTGAACTCTATGGGCCAACAGTCTACTCTAAGACTGATAGAAAAGCATTACTGATATGTCAGAGTTGTTCTGACAATACCACAGAATATATCAACTAAGGGGACATTCAGCAGTTATCTTATCAATATTTATCCTAAATTCAGGATAGCTTAGATGCTAACTGCCCACTGTCTTCCTAAAATATGTTCAAGACAGAAAAAGATACGTCATGACAACATAGTACACTAGATTTTCTCTTTTCCTTTTCTCACCCTGTTTTTTTAAATTTATTTTTTATTAAAGAAGTTGTAGGTTTACAGAAAAATCATACAAAAAAATACACTGTTCCCATACCCCCTCCCCATTATTAACACATTGCATTAGTGTGGTACATTTATACCATCGACGAGAGACTATTATTATAATGTACTATTAACTATAGTCCATTATAGTCCATAGTTTACATTAGGATTCCCTGTTTGTTTTGTACAGTCCTATAGTTTTTTTAAAATTTTTATTTTTGTAACATATACACAACCTAAATTTGGAGGCAATCTGGCTGCAATGTCTGTTGTCTCATTGATTTCCAGGGTTGATTCTCTTATTATTTTACTCTCTGAGGATTCTGGAGAACGTAGTTCTGGTTTCCAGAATGCAGAGCACAAATTATTGATTTGCTGTAGTAACTTTTAAATAATAATGTAAGCTTCCTTATGTTTGTCTAATTTTTATGATTCCAACTGAAATAATTAGCTTTACATGTACTTGTCTGGCACCTTCTTTGACCAAGCATAAATGTAGTGTTGAGAAGTAGAATAGTGAGTGTAAGAACATAATGTTTAGAGCAGATTGCTCAAGTTGAAATCTTTCTGTCACTAGAAGGTTGACCTTGAGCAATTGAACTTTTGAAAATGTGCTCTCCTTGTCAACTTCATAGTCAGTGGGTCCTCTTGTCCTCTCCTATTTCCTTGCACAAATAACTACCACACTCTTCCCTGACTTCCATAAATATGTTTCCTTCTTATTTCAGTTTTAACATCAAATTTATTTAACATTCCCTTGGTTGTTTTTCTCATCTTTGATTCTTAGTTTTGATTAAGCTCCATTCTCATAAATTTTAATATCATTCATTTTCAGAGAAAAAAATGTCGGAATGTGGTTTATTTTTAGAGTCAGTATACATTGAGTACCGCCACTGTTTCAGACATTATTTTAAGTGCCTTAAATGAAAATTTTGATAAGAAAAAAGTTGAAAGTGCCTTCAAATATCTGAACAGTTATCATATGGGAGAGGGATACCATTTATTCCATTTTGGTTCAGGAGGCAAAAACAGGATCAAGGAATAGATGATATAATGAAGTAGATTTTGGTCTGGGATTAAGAGAAGCTTTGCAATATTACAACTATTAAAAATGGAGTATGTTGCCTCGTGAGATAATGAGTTACACAGTACTAAGGGATTCAAAAAGAGATTGAATGACAGCTTGACGGGGATATTTTATTTAAGATTCATATCCTGAGTGGGAATCAAAACTTTTTGAAGGTAAATGATATCATCACATTTTTTATAATATTAGTTTCAGGAAATAGGAGTAATATTCATATAGGTTTTCTATGCTATTATGAGGAAAACATACAGCTATTATTTTATTTTCATAGTGGATATGGTTTAATCTGAACACTTAATGAATTGGTGGAATAGAGAAGATTTATAAAAGCTGTAATTCAATTTAGCAATTCCTGTTCTTCCAAAGCTTAGTACATGGTGTTCTTCAAAATTCTACTCAATGAAATATCTTTGAATGTCACATGTATTTGGGTTCCAACTTTAGCAGTCAGTTGCCACTCATCAACATGCACTGGAAACTTGATTTCTATGACCTATCATGAAGAGTTTAACAGTAAAACATGCCTTTAAACCATTTGCAACTTACAGGATTGCTTCGTAAGAAAGCCATTTATTGGCCTATGCTTTCCAGCATCTGTGAAATCAATCTTTTAGGAAATGCTGAAATAATAAACAAGCAATTAGGTACAAGTCTTTAAAAGATTTTATTTAGGCTTATTTAGTTATTAGAAAGTATAAAGCCATTCTTCACATTTTATTCTACTGGGTGTTAAAGATTCTGATCTCACATTAGAGTTACCTGTTTCTGTTTTTCTTGATAAAATATGATCCAGAACTCTTGGTTATGTTTAACAGTATTTCCTTATTCTGTGAGGGATGAGAACTGTTCACCATATTTCTGAAAGGAATCAAAGTTTTTATGTTTGAATGACATGATGGCATGTTTTTTGTTTCCCTTTTTCCCTGTAAAAATTAACTGAAGACAGAGTGTGTGCTCTTCGTGGAAGTTCTGGGGAGTCAAAATCAGATTTTACTGGAAGAGGCAAGGGGAGGAGGAAAGTGGATCTTAAAGCTCTTGCTCTTTGGCACACTTTATTTCTTGTCAGGACAGACTTACCTGTGATATTATTGATGGTTAATATAAAAAATGCTCATGATAACATATGCAGCTCCTTAAAAGGATTGGGATTTCAAGTTTACATGCTTCAAAATTGCGAGTGGATAAATGGCTCTCTATTGGCCATACAACACCAGTTTCAGAATTGATGAGGGGAAATATTTCCTTCTTTAGGAAAGGTGTGAGGTAATCTCCCTATCTCTGTGTAAATATATGGAAAACTCATACCATGATTTATAACACTTTATATTTCCATATTTTCTAATTCAGATGTTATATATATATATATATATAGAGTAAAAATTGTAGACCTAATACTAAAATTCAATACATAAGAGTTTAGGAAAAATATTAATATTTTACATTAAAAGTATTCTGTGTTACCCTGATGCATTTCCTAGGTAGATTATAAATTCTTATATTAATATCTTTGAGACTTATGACAAATACTTTTCAGGAGTTTAACTATCATTCTACTGTGCTTTGTGGTTTTTGGAGATTTTTTCCATACCATGGGTTTATGATTCTATGATATAATATACATGTTATTTTATATACAATATTTAGATTCTGTATAAACCCAAAAGGAAATAAAATTTTGTGCAGTTGCAGTTCATACTCCCAACCCTATCCCATTTACAAGAAGAAATAATACTGAAAAATCTTTCACAGGTTCTGCTTTCTACTTCTCTATAATCCTTTTGATTTTACAGTATTATGTATTTTATTGATTTTGTATTTCAGTCTGTAAGTTTTTCCACTTGTAAGTATATGTGACTTTTTAGACTGTAATCCACACCGTTAAATAAACAGAAGAGAATGGATAATTTTGTCTATCAGGCAGTGGAGTCCAATTTGCTGTCCTGGGCATGGATCATTGGAAACTATAAAAATTTGTTTTGACTTTCTTAAAAGAGCATACATTGGAGATTTTATATACGGTTCAATCTCTTGAGCTTTCCCTAGACATTTCTTTCAAGAGAACCAGTATTCTACAGTATAACTTTCTGCGTGCTGTCAATATTCAATGTATATGACTGCTTCTCAACACTATATATAATAATTATAAGTAATTTAATTTTAAAAATGTGTTTGAGAGCCTTCTTAAAATTCAAATATAGAGTATATGTATGTATGTGTATGTATATAAATTGGTTATATTTCTTTTAATCACTGAGAATTCCAAGGAGGGGGAATGATTGAGTGGGTCTTTTATGAAATGTTCTTTATAATCTGAACAAAGGTCTGGTCTCATGGTTCTCAAAGGAGGAAAAATTTTCTCCTGAATTTCTAACTACCTTTTTTTTGTTTTGTCTTCAAAACTGATTTCAGCACTTTATTATTTTATGTTTATCTTTAATAATTTTTGACTCATTATATCTAAATTATATTTATCTCTGCCTATTATACAGTCATAGATGAGAGGTTAACTTTTATTATATTACATTCACTCCCTACCTCAGTCAAGAATTGCTATCACCAAGGTTTATGGCTTGTTTCAAACTTTTATATTTATTTTCTTCAAGATACTCCATTCTCTAATTGTATCTGTCTCCTTTATCATTGTATTTAATGTTTAGTTTTGTTCATTTGATACATCTGGATTGAATAAGACAGAATTTTTAGCATATTGTAAGTTTCAGTATATTTTTTAGAAGCACACTTTATGGTTAAGAAG
Source organism: Choloepus didactylus (assembly GCF_015220235.1). Classification (NCBI taxonomy): domain Eukaryota; kingdom Metazoa; phylum Chordata; class Mammalia; order Pilosa; family Megalonychidae; genus Choloepus; species Choloepus didactylus. The sequence continues at coordinate 122,721,172 of NC_051312.1, read as the reverse complement.
CTCTCCAGAGATGATAGCATGGATTCTCAAGATTGCTTTCAGACCAATCATTAACTTACTTATAAACTATTTTGTATTATGGTGTAGAAGATAATTTTTCTTTATTTTTTAGTATAAAATGCCAAAAATAATTTTATTCATCTTTTCAAAAATTAGGATGGAAAATTAACATTTAATTATTTGACATTCCATTTATTTTCCTACTACAATTAGTCAAAGTATTGAAAAATTCATTTTTACTTAAATTCAAGGCACAGAATCCCTGGCACCAATTACCTTTTCAACACTGAGGATAATGTAAAACAAGTTGCATACTTCTTTGTATAGAATTGACTGACAGTAGGAGAGAAGAGAATGTGCTCTTAAATTATACCAGAGATAGTAGATGATGATGATGAGATGATGTACCGGTTTGGATATATTATGTCCCCCAGAAAAAGCCATATTCTTTAATGCAATATTGTGATGGCAGATTGATTAATCTTTTTGATTAGGGTGTGACCTCTTGATTGAATGTTTCCGTGGAGATTTAGCCCTGCCCATTCACGGTAGCTCTTGATTGGTTTAATGGAGTCCTTTAAAAAGAGCCACACAGGTCCGGAAGCTTGCTTATGCTTACTTACACTTAGAGATGCGGACAAAAGGACTTTAGTTAAGAGTCTACTTCAGGATATGCTAAGACAGGATCCCCAGGCATTTAGACAAAATGTCCTGGGAGAAAGACCAAGAATGTGCAGGGGCTGAGAGAGGAGCTGGAACAAAACCCAGGAGCAGCAGATGCCAGTCACGTGCCTTCCTAGCTAACAGGTTTTCTGGACGCCGTTGGCCATCCTTCAATGACAGTATCCTCTTGTTGATGCCTTTGTTTGGATACTTCTATAGCCTTAGGACTGTAAATTTGTAACCAAATAACCCCCCTTTATAAAAGCCAATCCATTTCTGGTAATTTGCATGACGGCAGCATAGCAAACCGGAACAGATGATGAAAATGATGATTCGTATTTATTGAGTTCCTAGCACTAGGTACTCGTCTAAACACACACACAATCTCTTTTAATTCCCATAACAACTTGGTGAAGTAGGGACTATTATTAAGTCCCAGGTTGTAGATGAGAAAACTGAAGTACGACGAGATTAAAAAAAACTTTTTCAGGCTACTACATGCTAAAAGGCAGGATTTGAACCCAAAATGTTGGCTCCAGAGCCTATAGTACGTATATGACCTGAAATAAACTTCATTAGCATATCTTCCTGAGGAAATAATCAAACAACATATATTTTTGGTTGTTTATTGTAAAAGATAGTGTTTATGCACTGTATAAGGTTCTTGTCCTGATCGAGTATAAGATCAACTTTGGTAATAAATAAATGAATATATGTAAAGATCGTAATATAGAAGGTATAAGGAAGTTCTCCGTTAACAGTGTCACACTGAGATTATAATGCTCTTCCTTTGACCTGAGTTGAATTTCCTTTCATATCTCACGTTAGGCAATTCTTTTGATTGTCTTCTGAGCGCAAGTGTAAATGATGCAAACTGTGCTACTGGCAGGTGCATTTTTTGTGTTTGTGTATTTGAGGAAAGCTATGTGTGCTGCTTCTGGATAATTGAAATAATTTAAATTTCTTTCCTACCTGTTGTAAAATATAGAGTAAACTGTAATAATGTCTGGATTGTCTCATACTACATTTTTTAAAGATGTGAGAAAATATATTTTTTCTCTCTATATTTTTGGTTTGCCTCAGTATGTAGAAAAGCAATTCTTATCTTTCTCATATTATTGTATTTTTTTTTTTTTTTTTTTTTTTTTCAAAGGGACTTGGGAATATCTATGTCAATTTTTACCCCAGGAAAACTGGCTCTGACATAAGGTAATTCTTTTAGGCTTTAGATTGGTTTAATACTTTTAAAAATTCCCAACCTTTTTCTCACAAGGCTAATCTTATTTCATAACCAGTGTGTCTTCTCAATCCAGTAGAAATTCATGGTGTGGTCTAACATTCTGGTCCCTGTTTCCTTCATCTGAGTTTTGATATATGGTTACTGTTATCATTTCATATGTCAGTATTTGTTAAAATCACAATTTTTAGAAGTTGTCTCCAGAGCATCTTTTTGTCTTATGTTTCTCTTAACTTTTCCACAGTTTTGCATTTAACTTGTCCATGATGTCTGAAGTATAATGGCATGTTTATGGTAGTGGTTCTGGGCCTTCAAAGAGACCCTGCCACCCCTAATTCATCTGGACGAGTCACAGACATGACCCAGTGTCTATGCCTTCTGCTCTTCCTTCTTTTCGTCAGGCAGACCTGTTGAGTTTTGTTCATGATTATAGTCCCAACATTTAGCCATTGCCTGGGACATAGCAGGCACTTGGTAATGTTGGCTGAGGGAGTGACTGATGGAGTTTGTCATTCATCCTGCTTTGCTGGTAAAGCCAAAGAGTGAGAATGCATGTGACTGCATTTTAATCATGAGTTGTAATTAGGTACAATTAATTCATTAATTACAACTCATATTTATACTTTTACTGTGAACATAAAATAATTTGAGCCCTTCAACTGTTTCTCTCATCTGCTTGTCATTTCAATCTGCCTGTCATAAAACCAAAAGAGAAAAAGTAGAATTTCAAATAAAATCCTAATGAAGTAATTTCCTAATAATGGGTCCCCATTTACGATTATTATTTCAATCTCAGTCATTACCCATAACATAAGCAAGTCAATCTTAATATTTCTCCTTCATATCTTAGCATGTTTCTGCAATGGGTATTCCACATCTTCCCCTCAAGTTGCTGGTCAACTTTCTTTTCCTTCTTTCTCTGCTGCCTACGTCTGTGCAGTCATGGTTCAGTTCAAGACCATTTGTAGAAAACTTATTTCATTCCAAGCATATTGGGAGTACACATATGAATATGACACTTTCTAACCCTTATCTTTTATTCACTATCCATATTGCATATCTATTTTTTGTTTGTTTCTGCATCTGTCTCATTAAATTGTGTTTTTTAAGGACATGAACTATTTCTTATGCATCTGTATTTCTTTAGCACCTGGGACAGTGCCTGGCATAAAGTAGGCTCTCAATTGTTGAATGAATAAATGCACAGATATTTTGTTCTTCATAATGAAGACACATATGAAAGTATTTTGTGCATAAAACGACTGAAATTCTTTCACCTTAATATTTTTAGTAAGAAGGCAGGTATTTCTGCCTTCATTTAACAGTTGAGGAAACAGAGAAGCAAATGATGTAAGTGGTTTACCATATGCTGTAGTGCCAGCACCCTGGTCTGCTTATTTGCCTGCCTCAGAGTTATTTTCATAAGGAAAGCAACTTATAGCAGAGTTCACTGTAAGAATGTGTTAGCACTTTTCTAGCCGTCACAAAATGAGTATGTTTGGGGGGTTAAGCTGATGCCCATTGGATAAGACTTCTACTTGGAAAGAAAATGAAGCATCTTTCTTAATGAACTCAGTAACTTCATTAATTTCTTGAATGCCCACTTTGTGCTAGTCCGAAGGCTAAGGATATATTGATGCATAGACAAGGTATTGTAAGGAGTGCCTGCCCCACTGGAAGGTAAAGATACATAAACACCAAATACGTTGTGGTCATTGCTGACATGGAGGTTTTTTTTTTTTTTAATTAACTTTATCAAAAAAAATTAAAAAAAAACATTTCCAGACAAAATAAAACAGGGGAATAGGAAAAACAAATATCCTAAAATAACTTCATTGCTTTCAATATGCTCCTACCATACTGCAAGAAAATTAAACCATAGTCATTCCTGAGCATTTCTATATCATTAAGATTACCCTCAGTATCTTATTTTTTGCTGAGTTACTGTTTATCAGGTACTTACTATAGCAAGGCCTTAGACTACATAAACACTTTAAATACAGTCTCATTTAATCTTTTCAACAGACCTGTGAAGTCAAATCACTATCCCCATTTTACAGATAAGAAAACCGAGGCCTGGACTTTGTGTTGTGGGACCATCAAAAAATGAATAATTGGTACTTTGTGGAGGACTTGGGAGAAGGAATGGGGAGTAGGAAAATGACATGATCATATTGGTTAAGGGACATATCTTAAAATATTTATTTAAAGCATGTTTTTCCTTAATGAAAGAGTGGCACTTTCTCACCAGCATTGTTACAGCCCTTTAATCATCTTTTGAAGGCTTTTCTGCATCACATTGGGTCTGTATTTTGTCTTGAGAATAACATTTCTGGCAGAGATTCCTGGGAATATGAGGAAAAGACATCTTAGAATGTTCCAGTTGGCTGGAAGTGTGGAAACATCTGAGGGTTTTTCTAGTATGATCCAATAGGAGCAGAAATCATGCTGCAAGTTCTGCTCTTGGAGCATTTCAGGATATGGGAAATTGAATTCAGTGAATATGGAAATAATGATGAGAAATCCATAAACAAGTTTTAAAAATAGGTGACTTCCATGCCCTGTTCCTGGCTTTTCCCATGGTGTCACATAATTAATTTCACATGGACTGAGTAAGGCAGGGTTTGTAGCAGTTGACCTTATAACCTGATACCTTTCACTGGCCTTAGGATATATTACATGTATTAAATTGATTATAGTGTATTAAAAGAAAAATAAAAAACCAGGCTCATCATAAGATTCATAATAGGATAAAAATTGCAGGAAAGAAGAAGCCCCATCACTTTTCATGACTTAAATGCTATTGCTTTCAGTGGTTAATGAAGCACCAAAGTAGCATCATTTGAAACCAATTGCAGTAAGGACAGTCTGAATAAGAGAAACTCATGATACATAGATTTTAAAAAGAGAAATATAATTTTGTTACAGCCTTTACTCATTACTTTGAAAGAAACCAATGTCTTAATATTCTGCTTCTTAATTAAACTGGTAACAAACTGTTAATAAGAAATGGCCTTACAGGGCTTGCTTTAGTGAATATATAAGAGTCATATGCAATTATAACACCCAAATGGAAAACAACTGGAAATGCTTAAGCCATTAAGCATGGTTCGGTTACTTTAATTGGTTAAAATTGCCCCATGAAATAGCAATCTTCTTTACCCTTTTAATGATGTTTAATAAATTCTCTTGAAAATGAAAAGCAAAAGTAAATTTACACTTCACTGACATTGGTATGTTACAGATTTTGAATTAGTGGAATATGATTTCATGACTTTTTCATTTATTTTCGGTGATAAAACTGAAGTGGTTATTCTGCATTGCCGCAAGCAAATTAGTTCAATCCAGCCTAATACAGGTGTGTCTGTCTGTCTTGAGTGTCTTCTCTTGTAACCATGGACAGCTTGACCTGTTCTCAAGTTATCTGTTGAGGGATCATGAGAGCAGCTGTTTGTAACTCTAAATCATTTCTTTTCCAGGCCAAGACTCTCGTTTCCTAAATCCCTGCTTATGTAATTGGTTTTTAGAGTGTATCATCCAGCACATCCCCCCAGTCGGCAGGCCTCATTTGTCCTGGGCTGTTGGCCTGAGTGTGCCCCCCAGATGTGGTCTGGCCAGGGAGGAGCTGGAGGTGCTTGATGTGGACATCAGGTTTCCATTAATGCAACTGAGGTTTTTTTTTAACTTCCAGGAAACATATCATGCTTTTGGCTCATATTGAATTTGTAGTCAGTTACCACACCCAGGTCATTTTGAAGTCAGCTGTCTTTAGTCTAAGTTCTCTTCTCTGCCTTTAAGTTTTGTATTTGTGTAACTTATCATTGTTAAATTTCATCTTATTAGATTTATCTTATTGTTCTAGCTGATTGAACTATTTTTGAAGACAGATCCTGCCATCAATATATTAGTTATTCCTTTCAGAATGCTAATGCATGTCTTTAGGAATGGAAGGGAAATATAGGACAGTAAGTAAAAATAGATAAATCTATACAAAACAAATTATATAGTGCTATTGTGTTTTAACACTTTAAGTATTAATACTTTATGTATTAATAATAATACATCATAATGATATAATACATCTGTTCAAAGCATATAAATCACCAATGCTAAACATTTTTTCTTTCTACAAGGAAAACCTACTTCCCTGTTTTTTTATCCAGATATAGTCACATACCATATACTCCAAAGTGTATAATCAGTGGCTTTTGGTATATTCACAGAGTTGTACATTCATCACTACAACCAGTTTTAGAACGTTTTCATTACTCCACAAAGAAAAACCCCATACCCCTCAGCAGTCACCTCTCAATCCCTCTAACCTTCCCCAGTCCTCTATAATAGACTAGTCCACTAATCTATTTCTGTATCTATAGATTTATTTATATTTACATTTTATATAATGGAATCATACAATATATAGTACTTTGTGTCTGGTTTCTTTCACTTAGCATAATTTTTTTTTTTTTTTTACAAATTAGTATTTTTTAAATTAGAGAAATTGTAGGTTTATAGAAAAGTCATGTAAAAAATACAATGCTCCCATATACCCCCCTGTTGATTGCACTTTGTCTTGGTGTGGTACCTTTGTTACAATTGATGAAAGAATATTAAAATAGTACTATTAACTATAGTCCATAGTTTACATTTTAATTATATAATGTATAATTATATAAAGTTTACATTTTAGTTATTTATAAATATTTAAAGTGAATTTAGTAAATGCATTAATCTGATTATTACCATGACTGACAGATTAAATATCTTTTTTATAATTATATTAGTGATGGTTTTACAGTGTTTTTTATTCTCTTCAGGAAACACCCATAAAATTGTCAGTACTAATTAATAGACCAATTTTTTCTATGTATGCCCTGGTTACATACTCTTTTATTTATTTATTTATTTATTTATTTATTTATTTATTTATTTATTTATTTTTGTCTCTTAAAAATTGGTCTGTAAGGTCTTTGATGTCTGTTTCTGTGGTCCTTAAGGTTTCAGGAAAATATGTAAGCAAAGGAATCGCACTGGATTATACTCTACCTCACCCACCCATATAATGATGAATTTCTAGCTGTCTTTCGATATTAAGTCAGTGTCACCCTTCTGTGAGGCTGATCAACAACTCTTTTGGTCCCCTCAGTTCCTTGGCTCATACTTCTAGTAAAACTCCTGAACACTTGTTTATATTCCTTAGATTTTCATGCTATATGACAGAGCATAAATATCTACATTATTGCATGTATTTATGTATAATTGGTGCACCAGTGTCACCTTCCTGAGTGATGGAACTGTATCATGTTCTTTTTATCCCAGTAGAAAGCACATCAGCAGGTGCAGTATAAGCACTCAATAAATGTCATCAAATGAAAACACGAATGAGTGAATATCTGCCTCTAGCCCTTCCCTGCTCTCAGTCACTGCTCTAGGACCTTGCTGACATTGACTTGTTCCCTTCCACAACTTAATTTTCCTCCTCTTTTAATTTAATTTTCCCTGGTTTTCCAAGAGAAAAAGTTGCTTCTCTGCTTTTCTTGATAAATGCAAATGAAAACATATAAATGAAAAAAACTATTTTTGGGCTGCTAGTAATTTAAGAAAGAAAGTCTCCTGTTTTAAAATATTACTAGGTCAAGAAAGCAGGCTAGATGATACTCATAAAGTAGTTTTTGCCACTAATAAATTATTCTTATGAGCCATACCCCTAAATAAACAAATGTTGGAGAGCTAGCTAGGAGGGAGAGTCCTACTAATAAAGGTTACCTGTTACCTTTATTAAATTAATTGGTTATTTTTATATGGAGGTTTTTTCAGCTTTAAAATAATTAAACTTCTTAAAATTAAAAATGCAGAACATTTGATGTTTTAAGAAAAGTTTTTTTATGATATTCAAGAGAGAACAGAGACTTCTAAGTGCAGATTCAACAGAATAGGAACCTCCCCAGCCAGCAGAAAAAAAAAGAGATGAAGAAGTGTGTGAGTGAGTTTGTAATATTATATTTGCCTAGATAGGCACTTGACTGGGAGACACAATCCTGACATTCAGCAGAGTTTAGCACATGGGAATTGTGAGCCTGACATAAAGCCGGTGTTCGCACAAGTTGTGGTCCTGTGGTGTGCAGGTGCAGCAAACAGGTAATTTTCAGGGAGCCGTAAGAACTGAAGTCCAGCCCAGACACTGTGGGGAATGGTCACCAGGGGAACTGTCTATGAGACCAGCCATGGTGTGTGCTACCTCTCCCTGCCTGAGATAATCACAGGCCTTGTATTTGAACCAAACTTGTAACAAAGGGTTGGTAAATGGAAGGATGTGGCATGAAGTAAATGTAAAGGGCATGGGGGGGTAGAAATGGAGTCCCATTAAAGGACTGCTTGCTGTCTGGTCCTTTAATCATTCAGCGTGTACCAAGTATAACCTAGGTATGGTTTAAGCACTGATACCCATACAAATCATGAAATACAAAATTATCCCCTTTAAAAATGAGGATTTGGGTCTCAATAAGCGAAATTAATTTCCCTGGGCTTCTGAAAACAGTTAACTGTGGAATCTGGTCTTGTGACTAGCACTTGACCCTCACTCACAGAATCCTAGGTGGATTTAGAAGCACTAACATTTGTAAGGGAGCCTTTTCCCAACTTAGAAGGAAGAGATACTACAGATTGTGCTTGACCCTCTCCTAGGAGCTGTGGAGACTGCTATTGCCATTAGAGCCCCAGTTAGGCAGACTGAGAAGTAAACCCGCTTTCTGAGAATCATCATCACCACAAACTGCTGATCATTTCTAATAATTCAAGGGAGCCCAATGAGAAAAAAAAACAATAACAAATATATTGAGAGCTGCTTTTGATTTCTGTGCCAGCTGAAGAACAATCCTGTCAAAGGGAAAGGGAGAATTGTGAAGAGAAGTTCGGTATACGTGGTGCTGAAGAACAGGATTGTTTTATGCACCATGGATCAGGATATCAGGAAATATAAATAATATTCTAGGAAGGAACAGAGTACAGCTTACAAAGACTCAGAGGAGTATGTTTAGTAGACTACTAATCAAGAGGTCTTTACATTTGAAATTGGAGGAGGAGATTAAAAATGAAGCCTAGACAAGTTTGGAAAGGCAGTTGCTGGAAGACATGGAAAGAAAATGCCTTAGTAAACAACTCACAGGATAAAGTAGCAGCAAAGAGGAGTCGAGAACAACTGTTATGGCCTCTGATAAATATATACTGAAACACATTTGTAGCTAATAAATTGAGATAGCCAATTTAATATTTTACAGTTCCATAAGTCGTATCACTGATACTTTGTTAGCATGAGACTCAATGAAAAAGTAAGCTTTGTTAAAAAAAAAAGTGTAAGAGAAACAGAATAGCAAAGATAGAAATCTCTATGCAAACCAATTAATAAAAAAATGAGGACAACTAAAAAGAGAGATATATTAAAGTGATGGTTTCATGGAAACATAAAGAAAATAGCCAGAGATAAGATATGTGTAGGCACTTCTGTTTCCTATATGACAATTGACAGTCTGTTGGTAATTCAGCTAAAAGCAGAGAAGATGATACACTATTTTACTTGCTTTGCTTAAAATTTCATCTTGTAGAATGCCGAGGATGGTTGGTAGTGGAAATGATAGTGATAGGAATCTTGGAAGAAAATGACCATATCATCCTAGAATATATAATAGTCAAGAAAAGGAACACTGGGTAGAGTTAGATAAACACCCTAAACTTTAGAACATAGAAACCAGAAGTTCTAGAAAAGAATAAGCATAATTTCATGGAATGAGATTCTAAAATACTACTAAATGGAAGACAGTAGCTCTTATTCTCTCTTCCTCCCTCCTTCTATCATGCTTGCATGCACAGACACACACACAGCACTACAATATTTAAGACACTTAGTAGACAATAAAAAGAAGCGATAAAAGATCATTTGAAAAGTCCATATGTACTCTCATTCACTAATATTTCCTGTATAGATTTAATCATTCATAAATGCACCTGTTTTCCTGGAAGGCAATTAAAAGCCACTAGAAGCATGTCTTTTTATTTTGCTCCATCAAGTAATATTTTATACAGAAACAGCATACAATTTATATGTAATAGGAATGTAAGTTATGAAGCATAACAGCAAAATAACCTGCAAATCCCCTACCTAATGTGATAATTAAACATTCCAAATTCTCTGCTGGGAAACTCTGAATCCTTCCTCTTACCTTCCCCCTAGCCCTACACTACTCTGCCTACTAAGAGATAGCATTCTAGGTTTAGTTATCACTCCCGTGTTTTTATATATTGCTTTTTTTTAAAAATAGGCTTCCAAGAATATATATATCCCTAAATAGATATTGTTTACTTTCACTTGTTTCTGAGCTTTATAAAATGCATAGCCATATGTCAGAGATTTATAAGCTTAGGAATGAAATAGTTTATCTCAAGTCTTTCTATTGCCCAGTGAATCAATGTATAATTTCATGAATGCTTGTTTAGCACATCTCAATTTTTAAATGGTTTTAACTTTATTTTCTTGGACACTTCACAGTGAGTTAAGCAGAAGAGGTAACATTTATCCCATTTATAATTTTGTAGAGGAAGAACCTCCATCAGGACTAAGATCAGATTTTAAATAATAAAACGTGACTTCTCTGTAGGCTGACCTCATGATCTCTCTTCCTTTCTCACTGCTCTCTAGCCACTCGGATTTCCTTTTTTTCCTCAGATATGTAAACCTTTTTCCTACTTCAGGGACTTTGCATATGCTGTTCCTGCTACCTAGAGAACTCTTTCATCTCCTTTCAGCCTAACTGGCTCATTTTTATCCATCACCTCTCAGCGGACGTATCATTTCTTCAGAGGTCTTCTGTGACCGTTTTATCTGTGCAACACCCACTCTCATTATTCTCTACTGCTGGTTGTTTTCTTAATTGCACTTATGCCAATTTGTATTTATATATCCTTATGTTTGTTTAAGTTATTTGTTTTCTGTTAAACAATTAGACTGAAAGATCTATAAGGGCAGAGACTATGTCTCCTTTATCCACCATCATATACTCAGAGTCTTTTAAAGGGTTTAGCACTTAGGAGTTTAATTAAAAGGTAATAAATGAAGGTAATACAGTCTTCTATACAAGAGAAACTACTGAGGCAACAAATTGTTTGGCTATATACCATGGAAAATATCAAATTTATGTTCAGTATCAGATTATGTACAGTATTACCCATTTGAAGTTTCAGATACCACCAAATTATAAATCAAGATTTAATTATCTTTACAATATCAGTAATTTGAAATGCTCAGTGCTTTATATGCTTGAGTTGGTAACTAGCCCATGAATTCATTGACTACAAAGAAAGAGCAATAGAAGAATGGAGCAGGATAGCTGCTTTCTTACCCTCCATTAATTCTTTGTATGGGTAAGTGATCTGGTAGGCTCACAGGTCTTGTCATGGAGAAATTTTCCTGTAAACTCAAAATTTCTTTCTTTTTTATTTTCTGAATTTGAAATTAATGTGACATTGATGTGTGTGTGTGTGTTTATGTATGAAAGAGAGAGAAGATTTTATGTATGTTTCTGCATGGCTACTGCCCATGGCAAGAAAGAACAAGCCAACAAATTTGGGTTCTGACCCCTTACAAGTAAGTGTATAGAATTATTTGTTTTAAGAGTAAGATGAAAAGATTAGTGTGTTGGGCAAATTATTTTCTTTTGAAAAGCTGAATTAAGGGGAAGGCAAATTGGCAGTTGCCAGGCACTCCAACTAATAAGGGGCTCTGAAATGTCACTGCAAACGGAATGAATAGAGAAAATTGTATTTACCAGAATTCTTTTGAAGAAGAGCATTTACAGGTGGTTGGAAGTAAAACTTGACTATCGTGTGTTCTAATAGACAATCCCTACAGTGCTTTCTAAGGAGAACAGACCTGTGCATTGCAGGCATATTTTGCTGAGAGAGGTACGCAAACGGTGACATTGTGCCATTAGTCCCCCTATGCTCTTACCCCAGGCAGTGCTTAGTTCCTACTCAAAAAAGTTTAGAGAAATCTTTAAATATTTCTATGGAGATGAGTCACATTATTAGTCTGCCCATTGTACCCACTTACCCTGTCAGGCTTTGCTAATTTCTGAGAGCACTGCCTGATCTGGCTGCTGTTAATCTCCAACCCCCTTTCGTGTCACTCTCCACCTCAGTCGCTCTTCTCCAGCCATACGGGCCTTCCATCTCTTCCCAATATGCCAAGTTCTTTCTAGTTGTCACAGGATCTTTGAACGTGTTGCTCATTGGTCTGAAATGCCTTTCCCCTGGCTCTTTACCTGGCTGTCTCTTTCTTAGGCTTCAGCATAAATATCAACTCATAAGGGGACTTCCTAGTTGACCTACATAAGGCAGAAATGGCCAAGTCACAGCACTCAGTTGATTTTCCTCATAGCACTAATCACTGTCCCGAATGATTTGTTTCTTTATAATCTATGTTCTCACTAAGATATAAACAACATGAGGGTAAGGGCCTTGTCTGTTTTGTACTTTTTATTTTTCTTGTATTCCCAGTTACTTCCGAGGACAGTGTTTTGTTATATAGTGGTACTTGGTAAATATTTGTTGGATCAATATATAAATGATTGATTTTCAGTTCTACAATTCCTAGTTTGAACATTTAGTGATTTTTTTGGAGACAGTCATGCTTTTTCCACAACAGCTTATGAGTTTTATATGAATTGCCTTTCCTATAAAAGAGTAGACTCAGCCCAGGTTTCAGTTTGGGCTGAACCAACACATCAGCTTGCTTAATAGCAGGTAAAAATACGAAAGAGCCCTGCTGTACTAATTTACTGCTTACTCTTCCTTGATGTAAATTTTAGCGTGCCATGTTTATCTGAAAAATGTATATAAATATATGCACGTTTGTCCTTGAAAATCGTATTTCACTCTAGATTAAAATACAGTTCATCTAGTGTAAGCACAGTCCTTGAAGCAAGAACATGGATGACACTTTGAAATCCCTTCCATAAAAATAGCTGCTAGCATTTCAGAGCTGACACTGATCAGGCCCTGGGCTACCTGCCTTGGTATATAACTCGTATTTAATACAGCAACCAAATGAGATAGGTTTATTAACTCTATTTTATAAATGAGGATTCTAGAGGGTCAGTTAAGAATCACTATTGTATATATTGCTTCAGGCTGTGCAGTTAGTAGGTTAGTCAGCTGAACTCAGACACAGGTCTGTTTAGTGGAATCCCAGGCTTTTTTTCTTTTTCCATTAGACCATCTTGTCTTTTCAGTTCGGGGAGAATTTACATAACATAAACATAAACGTCATGCTTATTCCAAGGGTAAGGAAGAATGTTCTTTGTCATTAATAGAGTATATGATGGTTAACCTGTGAAGCCATAGTTTTATGGAGATTATTTTTCCTATATACTGTGCTTTCCATGTAAAATTGCTATCTTGAAAGGAGGCCTATTCTGGGACGAGTTTAGAATATCTTTCTGTGTTCACTGCACTCAATTGTACTTTCCACACACCTGGATCCACCACTCACTGCATTATTAGACCTCTAACTTCAATTGTATAATCTTTATATGGAAATTTTATATCAGGGTTGTTGTGATGATCCAGTGAAATGACATGAGTAAAGCATTTAATCTAGTACCTGGCACAAAATTGGTGCTAATAAATCTTAATTCATATTGATTATCTGGAGGGGATGATATTTGGAACTAAATTATATACTTAAAACTGACAATAAAAAGATGTGAGTTCCAGGAAAACGAAATTCTTCAGGATAATGTGATGTTGATATATGCATTTCCAAATTTTTTTAATATTAAAAATAAAATTTATTTTAAGTACATGGACTGATAATTTTGCAACAGTGACATCTTTAATATTTAATTTGTGCTACACAAATCTCATTTTTCTGTACAATTAAAAATAAACAGGAATGATGTAACAGCTATTGTCATTTATTTCTTGCAAAATAGTCTAAATTTAATATTTAAAATAAACAACGCATTTGCATTTGACTAAAATGTCAACCAAATCTTTTGTCTTTTAAGGTTTAATCAAAGGAATGCTTCTTGTGACTAATATTTAGAAAGCTGTTTTCATAAACATAGTCACGACTAAGTATATTGCTCTTAGTGCATTTTGAACCTGTCTTGATGTATCCTGTTCTTCTGGCTGTTCCTGTATTTTTTACAGTGAGAGTGGTGGTAACCATGATAGATGGAAACTGGTGTGTTCATATATGTAGATGTTCCTCTGTTTTGAACAGATTGTGTTAGAGAAGGCTGTTTTTCCATTTTTTTCATAAGTCCAAAGTAGCTGAAGGGATTTCAGCTTGTATACCCAAAGAGACATTTCCAACAAATCAGTGTGAGATTTTAAAAATGCAAAGAGTATGAAATCTTAAAATCAGGCATAACAGTTTTTCACTTGGTTTACTTGGTTTACCTATACTGAAATTTGTTTGAAGCAAGAAGTCCCTTTCTTGACTTGATCTCTAGAAGTGTCTTACAGATACTTCAGGAGCTACTGAATCCCCAGCAGACAGTCACCACCTTTCCCTTTGTGTTCTTGAATATGCTTTTATGTTACCCGGGATTAACATTAGGTCCACAAGTATGGGATGCTCTAGCCACATTTTCAAAAGTCTTCATGTCATCAATCACTTTTCCTCCTTTCTTGCTGATATATTGTTGATTGCATGAGCATGGAACTTTTCACATGTGTTCCGACTTCTTCTTAGTGGTAAGTCAGAACACATGTGAAAAGTTCCATGCTCATGTAGTCAACAATTAGAGACTGCAGTATACATTTAGACTAATATAAATCCACTTTGAAATAACACTATACCATCACAGGTAGTGCAGGTACCTTATAATGGAGAACTTCTAATTCTTCCCTCACATCACTTATAATATTGCTGTCATTCATATCATTTATCCACATGCTATAATCACACAATACATTGTTATTAATATTACTTTAAACAAAGTTATCTATTAAATTAGGACTAGATTAAGAATTAAAAATAAGAAAAAATAAAAGATTTTATTTTACCTTCATTTATTCCTTCTCCAACACTCCTCATTTCTTTATGTAGGTACTTGTTTCTGACCTGTATCATTTTCCTTATCCCTGAAGAACTTCTTATAACATTTTTTAAAGGACACCTGCTAGTGATCAGTTCTTTATTTCTCTTTCACTTTTGAAGGACCATTTTGCTGGATATAGAATTCTAGTTAGTGGTTTTATCTTTCAACACTTTCAATGTTTCACGCCAGTCTCTCCTCACTTGCAGGTTTGGCCCATGAAAATTAATTGCTTTTCACTTTTTTCAACTTGTTTCTTGTTTTAAAGACTGGAATCACATCTTCCAAGCCCTTTGCGTTTTGGAGCTGAAACCTAAAGTCCCCTTGTGACCTAATCTTTATCCTTTAAAGTCCTTTCTACTGTTGGGCAATTCCAAACACCCACAGAACATTCTTAATTTTCTCAGATTCTCAATTTTAACAATATTATTATCTTTATCTTGATTTCCATTTTAATTATTTATCTTTTTATTAGTGCTTTGAATACTATCTGTGTATTTGTACTTATTGGCCATGGCATGGCTAGTACTATTCTTGAAATATTTCAGTCAAGCACAGAAACAAGGAACCAACTGAAGACTATTTACAACATGATAAGGCAATAAACCTGAGCCCACTTGAGTGTTCTCAACATTTGCTGGAGGCGCCAGAGTTGTTGAATTTTTAAATACACAGCTGAAATAAATGCTTTTCAGTAGAGTATTTTTCCCACTAATTATGTTGATCAGAAGTGAGCTGTGGGTAGGCATTTGATGGGAAGAGGTGCAGGGTGGTGTGATGCAGTAAGCTCCTGTCCCTCCCTGGATGACAGCTTGGATAGCTACGATGCCTCGGTAAGTTGAGGCTCTTCTCTATGCTCCGGTGCATTCTGTGGGTCATACTTACTATACTGTAATTGTTTTACTTGCCTGTCTCCTTACCGAGAGCTTGTTTTGCCTTTTACCTTTACCTCTCAGCACTTAACGTAGGATGGGTTACAAATCAGTATCGCAACAAACATTAGCGTTCTTCCAGCCATTGTCTAAGTTATACTTCACGGGCTGTATTTGAATCAGGCTTAGTACTCTTTCTGTATTTTGGGTGAGGAAAATATTGGTCCTCAACTATAGGGTTGCACCTCTCCCCTTCCCATAAATCAGTGTGGAATTTAATTAAGAATAAATTAATGCAATAAAATTTCATATTTCAATTTAAATAATTTCACATGAAGCAAGTCAGGTCTGTAAATGTATGTAGTACGTTAGGTCTATGCTTGTCTTGCCGCTCTTAGCTATTGGATTTGTCTTTTGAAGAGCTGAAGGTTAGTTTGTGTTTGTGCTTCACACCTCACTGAATTGTGTTTAAACATTGGCATGCTTTTAGATATGTTTCTATTGAAAACAATAGTTCATGACATAGGCAAAATATCAAGTTGTATTTGGGATTGTATGTAGAATGCTGGCTCTCTTTCTGAAGACATCATGTTTCCCTATGCTTGGCAAAAGTCTCCAGTGGCTGTTTGCAGAAAGCAAGTAGATTGTGTCTATACGATGCAAAAATATTTGTTTGTTACGGGAAATTCAGTGGTAGAGGTTATTATATGTTTTCTGGAGGTAGGCAGATCAAACTTCTCATTGGTTGACTGTATATTTCTCGGCTCAGCTGGTTGTTCTGATGTTGTGCAGACATAACTTTAGTCAAACAAAGAAACAATAGGTTTCAATAAGGGGCACAGTTAATAATTTTTGTGCCGTACCATGGTTTTTTCTGTATAGGTTAGTATTTCATTTATATTATTTTGGCATCTAAGTGCTGAAAGGGCCTAGAGAAATAATTTATATCCACTTTAAAAACAGGAATGTGCTAAGCTCACTTCCCAGGACTTCATTATGATTGAATATAGGAAATCACAGAGTCAAACTTTACCCCACTGCAGTTATTTGAAACTGAGGAGGAAAATTTGGTCTGGAGGTAGAAAATACCATAGAACAGAGATTTACACTGTTCCCTGCTTTCATAGCTGTTGATGTGGTTCTAGAGAAGAACATTTTTTTTAAAACTTAGAGAATATCTGTGTCAGAGGGAAAGGCTTGGGTTTAAATGGAATGTTGACCTTCCCTTCACCAGGTGTTTTTAAAATGGTGGGGAGATTCATGAGCCAATGAATGACTCAAAAACAGTTTTTAATCTTTTTTTTTGTTTTTAAATTGTAGAGCAGCATTCTAAGCTGTGATGAGAACTGTTTTTGAGAAAAGTTAATCTTAGTATTTCTGAGGATAGGTTTATATTCTGAAAACTGGTTGAATAAAGAAGATTGGAGTTGATATAGAAATTTAGGTATTGATTAAAAGAACCTGTGGGTTAATAAGAACTAGAGGGAATATATAGAATTCAGGTGACTTTCAGCATAAAACTTTAATTTTTTTTTCTAGCAGTTAGTTTGCTGGAAATAAGAGGTGTCTATGTAACAGAAATTTCCTACAGTTTTGGATTCCTAGTCAGACTTTTAACAGTAAATATCTGTTCTTTTAAATATTCCATATGGATTCAATAATTAGAGAGACCAGCCAATGTAAGTGGTTAATTAAAGTACTGGAAATACTAGAATATTTGGTTATTTTGTCATCCAAAAGATAATCTAAATGATTATATAGTATAACTTCTAATTTTATTTTAGCAACTTCTAAGTTCTCAAGCTAAGTTTATGTATTTAATGATGCATAACATTCAATAATTGAAGGAATATTTTTAAATTTCCAAAGCATATTTCATATTTGTTCAAGAAATAACGTCTTTTCTTCTTCACAGTAGAACAAAAATATTAGATGTAGCTATTACTTAGTGTCTTTGTGTGAATCCTCAGGGCTTAGTCCTTGGGATTTTCAAATTATAATTTACATACAAAACCAGTGTTTGGTCATTGAAGGAGTGATTAGCAAATCTGAGTATTATCTAAATCCTAAGCTACAAATTCTCCTGCTTCTGTTTATTATTTTGCTAATTAATACATTCCCAGAGGAAGAAGAGGGGGAAGAAAGAGGATCTGCAATATAAATTAGTTAATTTTATCACTGACGGTTACTGTTTGGAGAAACAGAATGGTTAAAATATTCAGTTAGCTTGTTTCCAGTTTCCCCAGATAGTCAAGAATTTACTTTTTCTTTCTACTTAATTGCCTAGTAGTCTTCAGTAGAACTGGCCATTGTGGGAACTTAAAACATTAATGAATTTTTATCATATATGTATATACATATATGTGTATATATTCTAAAGGTAAATGTATGTATATACATATACTTATATACATATACATGTACATGCGTATACATATATAGATCAGGTTATCCTTGGGAAAAAATCGTGCAGTTTGCCGTCAGTATCTTACCCTCTTTTCCTCAGTGTTCATTTTCCTTCTTCAAGTGCCTTCCCCACACCTTCGTTCACTCCTTTTTTCCTCCCTCCCTTCTTTTAACAAATACTTAATGAACTTCAGCTATGAGCCAGGCATAAATACCTGCATTTAACAGTGGTCCCCCTGGAGGAAATTACAGTTTTCATGACCAACCAAGGCACAATCAGATAACTGCTCTCCGGCTGGCCTTGATACTACTAAGTCCTTTTCGAAAACTCAGTCATTGTTTTATAGCTAAGGCAGGCTCCATCGTTGTAACAAATAAACCACTATGCAATGGCTCAAGCAAAGCTGATGTCTTTCTGAGAGAGCAGTTCCTGAAAATTGTTCCAAAATTGTTGTACATAGTCATTGAGGAACCCCAGGAAACACATGGCTTTTTCGGTCTCTGCTATTCCAGCCCATATAAGGAGGGGAAAGTGTGGAGTATTGTATAGTAGGGGAGGAGTAGGGGCCAGGCCTGGGAATGGTATACGTCATTTTCATTCACATTTTGCAGTTACATATTCACACTAACTGCAAGGGAAACTGAGAAATGTGATGTGGTTTTGTGCTTAGAAAGAAATGCAGGATGGACTTCGATGGACAGTTAATGGTCATGGATCCTGTCATCGATGGCTATCTTAAGCCAGAAATAATCTGGTAGTTTTGGCAAAGATCAACTCTATTATAACTAGTTTTTAATTTCAAAATCTTAAAAATAATTTCTAGGCTTCTTTTTTCCCTATTTACAAAAAGTGTTCCTTGCTCTATGTAGGAGACTTGTTAGGTAGTCGATCCTCATTATCCTCGTGTTCCATATTTGTGAGTTCACCTGTTCACTAAACTATATTCGTAACCCCAGAATCAGCACTTGCTGATGGATTTCTTGGTCATCTGCCGAGTCTTGGTCATTTGAGTCGCCCAACGTGCATATTCCCAGGAACAAGGCTGTGCTAAACCGCCTTGTTTCAGCTCTCATACGTAAACAAGTGTCTGTATTGTGGTATATTTAGTGCCACTTTTTTCACATTTTTCATGCTTTTTGTTGATTTGTTGTTTAAAATGGGCCCCAACCACAGTGCTGAAGTACTGTGTAGTGTTCCTAAATGCAAAAAGCTGTGTGTGATGTGCCTTCTGGAGAAAATAACATGTTGGAGAACCTTTATCCAGGCATGATTTATGATGCTTTGGACATGAGTTTGATGTTATTGAAACAACAATATATGTTAAATAAGATTTTTTAAAACAGAAACACACATAAAACTAGATTATATATTAAACAACTGACAAAAATGTTGTGACCAGAGAGGTTCATAGAAACCCAACCCTGTATTTCTCCTAGGAAAACAATTGTTCAGTATTTGTTAATTCAGTGTTCTTCGTCTTATAGAATATAGCTAATGGAAACAATGAGAATTGACTATGTAATAAGCCTTAATATCAGAGCAATTCCTTGTACTTTATTTCTCATTTTTAAGATTATTTTAACATTTTAGGGCCTATGACTTTCCATTTAAATTTTAGAATAAACTTGTCTATGTCTACAAAAACCTTGTTGGGATTTTGATAGGAACTCATTATATTTTGGCAAAATTGCTATCTTTACTGTGTTGAGTCTTAAAATCCATGAACGCAATTATGTCTCTCCATTTATTTAGGTCTTTGATTTTTTTTTTCCATCAGAATTTTATCATTTTCAGTAGCCAGATCCTATGCATGTTTCACGTTTATACTTAAGTATATCATTTACTTAGGAGCAACTGTGGATTGTATTATGTTTTTAATTTTAGTTTCCACATGTTCATTGTTAGTATGTAGAATGTGATTTATTTTTGTGTGCTGATATTTTATCCTGCAATCTTGCTGAACTCTCAGAGGATTCTTTTTGTTGTTGTTGTTAAGGTTTCTTGGGATTTTCTACATGATAAATCAACTCATTTTCGATTGGTATGTCATTTATTTTTCTTGCCTATTGCACTGGCTAAAAATTTCAGTACAGTTATTTTGAATAGAAGTGGCAGGAATGGACATCCTTGCCTTGTCCCTAATCTTAGAGGGAGAGCATGCAATCTTTCATCATTAAATATGATATTAGCTGCAGTTCTTTATCAAGTTGAAATAGTTCAAAAATATTCCTAACTTGCTCAGAATTTTTATCATAAATGGATGTTGAATTCACACATTACTTTTTTAAAAATGTGTTTCAGAATTTCTTTCATTAATACAACAAAGTATCTGTAATTTAAAAAGGATTACTTCCAAAGCCATCGTGGTGTGTACTGGAGCATTTAGTTACTAATAATCTAAGAAATTTGAAAGCTGATATTCATGATATGAGTCTTTTTTCATATCATTTATAATATGCTGATTTGTAACATACTCTTTTCTCTTTTCTTAGGATCCATGTAAATTACTTCCTTTAAGGGCTAATTCATAATTGACCTTTCCTAGCTAACCACAAACTGTCTTGTCATTGGTAAGAGTGTATACATCTTATATTCAGCTGCCCTTTAGTAATTACGTAACAGATTTACATAGTGTTATCCTGCATTTGTTAACTAATAGCTGCAGGTATTACCCATCTCAATCAATGGGAATTCCAAATTTCTAGTTGCTGAGGCAGAAAACCTTAGAGGTACTTTTGATGCCTCTCTTTCTCTCACACTCCATATCCAACCCAACAACAAATACTTCGTTCTCCCTTCAATTTATATGTAAAATCTGACCACTTGTCACATCCTCCTCTCTGCCTCTGTCATCTCTCAGCTTGGATTGTTGAAGTAGCACCTAACCATTCTCTCTGCTTCTTCATTGTTCTCCACCCAAGTCTATTTCCAATAAAGTAGCCAGAATAATATCCTTAAAATGAAAACAAGATCATGTCCTTCCTCTTCTTAAAACTATACAGAGACTTCCCTCCTTTCTGAAAGTAAAGACCAACATGCTTTCAACAGCCTACAAAGCTGTAGAAATATAATGCCCGTCCCACCTCCAACCTCATTTAAAACTCTTCTGGTTCCCTCTACTTCCAGCCAAGGTGTCTCTCTTCATGTTCAGGAATATGCCAGACTTGTCCCAACTCAGGGTCGTCTTTGTACTTTATTTTTCTTCTGCCTGGAAGAGACACCTCCATGGCTCATTCCCTTACCTCCTCCAGGTCTTTGGTTAAATAGATGCCTTCTCAGCAATCATTTCTCTGCTCACTATATTTAAAATTGAAACTGTATTCTCTGCTTTAATTTACTCCAAAGCAATAAACACTCTCTAAAATGCCAATATATTATTCATTTACTTTGTTTATCATTCTTCCTTATTTGCTCCTGGGTACTTTTCATGAGGTTTTATCTTATTTTTTCTTATTCATTGTTGTTTCCTCTGATCCTAGAACAGTCCTAGTGGATACTTGTTGAATGAGTCAATGAATGCCTGGATATTCTCTGATTTTTTCATCTGTGAACGTTTTATTAGCCAATTGGATCACAAACTCTGAATACACCCCCACCCCTACAGGGCGATGATAGTTCTATTATTGTAACTCGCAATAATCTCTCTTTCCTCCACATCACCCACTAGATTCTTGTTAGTGAAAAAAAAATAACTGTTTCTATTCTTGTTTAAAATTTTGAACAATTACGTACCTTAAATAGTGACTTTCAGTTGAATGTTGTTTCTCTTGGACATAAATACCCCATCTCAGGGCTGGTTTCCATCATACTCTTTCTCGTTTTCCTGAATGGGCCATGTGGTGGTGGTGGTGGTGGTGGTGGGGGCTGCCTGGAGCTTATGGCTCCTTCTAGCACTCGTAGGATGCACAGGACACTGCAGGTTCCGCTTCCACTAAGCTTTCATGATTTGTATTCACATGTACTTCTGCCACAGTGAGATTTTTTTATTACACCTTAATTTCTGCTTCTGATGAATTACTGGTGAAAAGAAACATGCTTAATAAATGTTACAGACTTTCTTTTGCTTTTCATATTTTTGTCCAGATTATCCACTAGAATTGTAAGGCAAATGTAGGTTCTATATGTTTTTCACTGGATGTTAATTCTTCTCAATTTAAAAATAAACAGTTCTGGCCACCTACCATACTCGACAACATGTCACCTTCCACTGGATAGTCAAATGCGTATGTCTTCCTCTGACCATTGAAAAAGATACATTACTCAGTAAACAGAGACCTTTCTTTAAAATATGTATAAATAAAAGTCTTAAGAAGTTGATATCTTCCAAGTAACAAATTTGGAAATGAGCACTGATCTCTATGTACAGAAGCATAATATTTGGAAGAACCACATTTGAAAGAATTCCTCTGTGGGACCTGAGGCACTGTCCTCTCTTTAGATGACAGCCTCAAAGGTGAGGTGACATATGATTGTGAGGACTTAACAATTACACAAATATGTTGGATTCTAATCTTCTACTTATATAAGGAAGGCTGGCTGAGATCATTCTAACATCCAATAAAAAAGTAGATTCACAAGATGTAGCTCAGTAGTAATTCATCAAATTTATTGCCCATTATTCCTGATACACTGGGTGGACCACAGAATGAAAAAAGATAACCACAAAATATTTATATGCATTTCCAGAATCTTTGGGACATGACTTCAATACCTTATCTAGACAGGGAATAGAACAGATTTTTGCAGCACATTAAAGAGAAAAGTGAGATCAGGATTGGTAAAGAAAAAAAGCAGAGATTACTAGAGAACTTCCTTCAGCTGGTTACATATGTAAATGGACTTGAGATAGAGATTTGAAGGAAAATGAGATCAAATTCACTACTTCATGAGAGAGCATCATCTACTGCTATTGTCATCCCTGTTTACACTGAATAGATTATTTTAAAACTCAATGTAGATCAACAAATGCAAAATAAAACAAATAAGACACCATTTTTTCATATACTGAGTTAGCGAAGATTTTTTTTTTATTGAAAGTATTTAAATTTGGCTCTTAGATCACTCATATGGCCACTTTCATTTCTGCTGTTGGAAAGGTAAATTGATACAACTTTTTAAAAATCAAATTAACAGTATGTATTAAGAACTGTAAATATATTCATACCCTTTGATTCCACCAATGTCATAATCAGAAATGCTAGCTTGAATTTATATACAACAGTTACTCACCTAAGTCATACTTATAATAAAAAGTGGAAATAACCTCAATTCCGCCAATGAGATTGATCAAACTATGGTGCATCCTTAGAATCTACTGAATCTAAAGAGTATACTAAATAATGTTTTCAAATATTTTTACTTACGAAAGAAAAAGCTCAAAATGTTAGTTTAAAAAATATAATCCAAAACTATATGTTTAAAAATGCTTGTAAAAAGCAAAAAGGAACTATAACAGTATTATGATATTTTCTTAGTTGTGTGATTATGTGATAAAGGGCAGATTTTGCATTATTCTACATAGAGTTGATTCTTGTTATTCATGGTAGTAATGTTCTATAAAATCACGTGAACACAGAATTAGCAAATACTGAACCATTCATTGCTCCTGGGTGAAATACAATTAGGTTTGTGTGAGTCTCTATTCACAAAATTTTCACTAATTGATCAATGCATAATTTCGTGTTATGTGTTTTCTGTTTTAAAGATACCTTGTTTATTAGATATTGTTGATTCATTAATATTGAACTCATACCCAACAGCACTATAACTCATGCCTGAATGAAACTTATCTAATGAACATATTTTCTCTGTAGGGAACATCACATTCTCCTTGTGCTAAAGAACACTAGAAAGCACATTAGAACTCTCTTAGGGGCTATTTAAAACAGTAAAGCCAACAGCAAAAAGCACAAAAAATACAAAGAATATGGCACTGAACATATTGCAAAAAGGACACTTGTTTACAGGATGAGAGCTGAAACCAGAAGGTATAGCATGGCCTTGTTCCACCTCAGCTGAAAATGTGCACATCAGGCCATTCAAATTTTTTGCTGCTCTTCACATATCCACAAATGACAGCAAAAAGCATCACAAGTATTGATCTGGGGTTAAAAAATAATTTTTTGCGAGTAGAAGAATTCATAAATACTTAATCCATGAACAATGAGGATGAATTATAACTGCGGTATTCAAGACAGTGGGGCATTAGTGGAGAGACACATAGATCAATGGAACACAGATAAACCCACACAAGTATGTACAAATGATTTTCAACAAAGGTAAAGATGCACTCCTACAGAAAAAGGGTAGCCTCTTCAACAAATGGTACTGGAGCAATTAATTGGGCATCTATATGCAAAAAAAAAATAGAGAAGTGAACATTGATCCATTTCACACCTTATACAAAAATGAACTCAAAATGGAACATGGACTTAAATGTAAAATGTGAAACTATGAAACTTTTAGAAAAATCAGGAAAAAACCTTTGGTGTCTAGGGCTAGGAAAAAAGTTCTAACATATTTGATAACAAGTGCCTTCTCTGTAAAAGGGAAATTTGATAAGTTTGATCGCATCAAAATGAAAAACTTCTGTTCTGTGGAAGGCTTTGCCAACAGCATGAAAAGGTAAACTACAGACTGGGAGAAAATATTTGCGAAACACATATCCAACAAAGTCTAGTATCTAGAATATATAAAGAACACTCAAAATTCAACAGTAAAAACCCAAACAATCCATTTAGAAAATGGGCAAAGTTATGAATAGGCATTTCACCGAAGAGGATATACAGATAACATAAAAGCATGTGAAGAGATGTTTGTTATTAGTCATTAGAGAAATACAAATTAAATTCAGTTGGGATATCATGATACACCTATCAGAATGGCTAAAATAAGATATAGTGACAACAACCAATGATGGAAAGTATTCAGAAACCTTGGATCATTTATTCATTGCCAATGGGAATGTACAATGGTACAGCCACTCTGCAAAACAGTTTGGCAGTTTCTTATAAAACTACTCATGCAATTATCACATGACTTAGCAGTGTACTCTTAGGTGTCATCCCAAAGAAATGAAAACTTAGGTTCATATAAAAACCTATATGAGAATTTTTGTGGCTGCTTTATTCATAATAGCTAAAAACTGAAATGAACCCAGATGTCCTTTAATGGGTTAATGGTTAAAACCTGTGCTACATCCATACCATGAACACTGCTCAGCAATAAAAAGGAAGGAACTATTGATAATGCAAAACTTGGATAAATCTGCAGTGAATTATGCTGAGTGAAAAAAGACAGTCTCCAAAGATTAAATTCTGCATGATTCCTTTTATATAACATTCTTGAAATGACAAAAACATGGAGAATGGATTAG
Source organism: Choloepus didactylus (assembly GCF_015220235.1). Taxonomy (NCBI): domain Eukaryota; kingdom Metazoa; phylum Chordata; class Mammalia; order Pilosa; family Megalonychidae; genus Choloepus; species Choloepus didactylus. Next base: position 122,695,521 of record NC_051312.1, on the reverse strand, counting down.
TTAGGATGGGGGAGAAGCAGCCAGAAAGGGAGTCTGGTTGTAAAGGGGCAACAGAGGGAGTTTGGAACTGTGGTAGCAACTTTCTGTATCTTGACTGTGGTGGTGGATACATGAACCTACACATGTGATAAAATTGCATAGATATAAATACACACACAGTCTTATACTCACAAATGACTGCAACTGGGAAATTTGAACAGAAATGGTAGGTTGTATCAATGTTAATATCTAGGTTGGGATACTGTACTATAGTTTTGCAAGATATTATCTCTGGGAGAAACTGAGTAAATGGGACATGAGATCTCTTACTTTTTACAGCTGCATATGAATTTACAATGATCTCAAAGTAAAATTTTTTTTTATTTAAAACAATAATGCATGAAATTTAACTTTTCATGAGCTTTTGTCCTTTCCATATAACAAAGGTTCTGTTTGACAGATGTAATGTTGCCTGTAATTGTAATTAGGAAATTGGTCTTTTTTGCTCCTTCCTATTTCCAGCAGGTAATTAAATGTTCAAAATACATCTGGGACCTTTTCTTATTTATCCACCCTAATTTTCTTCTTTTTAATATTAATTTTTTTTTTTTTGCAGAAGAATAGCAATTCTAAAAATATTTCTATACCCACTTGCCCTTTTGTTTAGACACATGATCATAATGTCTTTCACTGAACTATCTTTAGGGTAGCTTGGACCTAAGCCTGATTTTTTAATTTTAACTTTTGTTTTCTTGTAATACAAAGTAATTGGCCAAAAGACTTCTGGACCAGCACTGGTTATTTTAGCGCATAAACTGATTGTACCTATTTATGTGCTCTAGGTCAATAAGTTATGCTGTTACCAGTGTTTGCTTAAAGAAGAAAGACTGATTTTATTCACTTCTTAAAAATTTTAAAATTGCTTCAAATTGGAGAATTTAGTTAATGATTTTCTCACATCCTTAGTTTATAGCACTTGGTCAGCACTCTGTACAAAGCCCTTCTTTTTATTCATCATTCACCTATTTATTATTTCTTCTTTATCACTGGTTCCCACTGCCATACCATACATTTAATAGTCACTTCACTGTGTTTTATTATGGGTATATTCTTGTAGTGTTTTGTAGGTTTCATATTTTACATACATGTTATCATGCTATAAATCTTATGTCTGTTTAAATGATTTAGTTATTTGTTGATCTCTCCTGTGTTCTGTGGTGGTTTGAAGCTGTACCTACCCCAGAAAAACATGTTCTTAAATTTAATTCATTCCTGTGGGTGTTTACACATTGTAAATAGAACCTTTTGATGAGGCTACTTCAGTTAAGGTGTGACTCACTTCAATCTGAATGGGTCTCAATTATTACTGGAGTCCTTTATAAGAGAATGACATTCAGACACAGAGAGAGAAAGCCATGGAAGTAAGAACCTGAAATCAGTGAAACCTGGGAGAGAAGGCTGAGACCAACAGGTGCTGCCACATGTCTTGCCATGTGACAGAGGAGCCAAGGATCACCAGCAGTCAGTCTTCAGGAAGAAAGCATCGCCTTGATGATGCTTTGATTTGGACATTTCTCAGCCTCGAAACTGTAAGCTGATAAATTCTCATGTTCAAGCCAAACTATTTCATGGTATTTTCTTTAAGCAACCCTAGGAATCTAAAAAATATTCTTGAAAAGTTTCAACTGGAATTTTGATTACGATTACATTGGATTTATATCTCTGCTAAAGGGAGTTTTAAGAGATAGGGAGTATACTTGATAATGTCTGTTTGCTTCCTTTCTTGAGATTTTAATGAGAGAGCCCTAGAATCATTTGCTTAATGTCTCTTTGATGATGCTGTTAGAATCCAAGTTTGAATTATTTTTACTACATTTGCTGTATGTGAAGTAGCATGTAGATTGTTGTTATAATGCTAACACTTAGGTTTCTATTATAATAGTTGTAATTTTCCTTACATCAGAGTGATTGTCATATTAATTAATGCTCTGGCAGATAATATTAAGAGTTAGCTTTCCAACAGAAATCATTTTATAATAGTCTATTTTTTATTCTAGGGTGTTTAGGCTTTGAATAAAGTAAATTAGCCATTGATTGTATTTTTCCATGTTCGCAAACTCCTAACTATATGAAATGGCAACTGTTTTCTCTAGCCACCTCAGTGCCTTATATCAGGATTATATACACTTAGGATATGAAATTACTTTGCTGTCCAATACCCTTAGGTCATCTGATACCCTTTGTAAGCTAGGCTTCTGAAATGCAAAATACTATTGTTATAAACCTTAATATGTTCATTTTTTCCGCAGAGTAGCAGCTATTTCAGGAGTCAGAAACAACTGGAAAATAAGATAATTATATTATTTTTGTATCAATAGGCATCATACATTTTTTTCCCCCTAAGGGACTGTGTAATACTAATCTAATGTTTTCTTATATCTACTTTTGAGGCCTCATTCTCAGAAATAAATATATTCTACTTGTAGTAGATTTTGGATTTAAATACATAGACTTAGTTATAAGTATGGAAAAGAAATTCGACTTTTACTTTTCTGTCTTTAACTCCTATCTTGGTACTTGAGACATCTTAGGAGAATGGATGGATGGATATTTGTTATACATTTAAGATATTTTAGTTTGCTGAAGTTGCTGAAATGCAATATACCAGTAATAGACTGGCTTTTAACAATGGGGAATGCTTACAAGTTTACTGTTCTGAGACTGTAAAATATCCAAATCAAGGCATCAACAGGACAATACCTTCTCCCTGAAGAAAGGCTGCTTGCAATCTAGGACTCCTTCTCTTCTGAGTTTTGTTGCTTTCAGCTTTTGGCTGCTCTGACTGGCATTCTTTCTCAGCTTCTATGTCTTTTTCTCTCAGCTTCTGTTTCTCTCTTTCTGTCTCTCATAAAGGACTCCTTTAAGAGGATTAAGACCCACCTGGGGCATGCCTCAACTGAAATAACCTAATCAAAAGATCCTACTAATCAATAGGTCTACACCCACAGGAATGGATTAGCTTTAAGAACATGATTTTTTTCTGAGGTCCACAAAACCTCCAAACCATCATATAAGACAGCTAAGGAAAACTCTTCATATCAAAATTAATACAATAGGAATTTAAAACCTCCTGACATGGATTTTTAAAGTACTTCTCAAACAGTAATTTTGGCAAACTTCTCCAAAGGATTTCAGGAAAACTTACGAGTTACTGGGGGATAGATGTTTAGTAGCAAAGTAATTGATGATTGCACATTTGAAACATTAAATCAACCTAATGGAGTATTGAGGTAATATCATAGGAATTTAAATAACTGCCATTGTGATTGTAGGTAAGAAAATCAGTGCAAACTTCTTGCAGTGAACACTTTTAGGATGTTACTCATTCTCCTGTATACATTTCTGTAAACATTCTGTATACATTCTGGTCTGCATTGTGGAATTAGAGCTCTGAAGGTGTTTGTAAAATGTGGAACAGAAATCGGGCTTCTACCCTTTGTTTAGCTTTAAAAATTAAAAGGCTTCTCATCAGTAGCTCTGGCTTTGTGACTGCTATCAAATAAGTTTTGTTGCTTAGAAAGAACCTTAGGTTAAGTTATGATAGTGATGAGAGACTTGCTAGTTTTCTATCTAGTACAGGCAGAGTATAATTCTGGTTATTTCTATTTCTCTTATTTAGACAGAATCTGTGATGTAACTAAGGGCTTAGAAGCTGCATTAGAAGAAGGCCTCTTATTCTCTAAAAAAAAATGTTCCATATCAAGCTGTGTCATCAAGCAGTTCTTTAAAGAATCTGGAATTATAGGGTGCTATGTTGTGTGAGTATTCTCTCAAGAAGCTTTGCAAGCAATTGTAGACAATTTTTCCCAATTGTGATCATACTGTGGTTTGGTGGTATATTAAAAGAGAGTCTATATATTTATCTGAAATACCTTTATTTTCTAGCACTTCCCCCTCCCTTGGCACTCTCTTTCTCTCCTTTGCTACTTAGATGATAATAGATAACCAGAATTTTTAGTTAAAAAATCATGAATCTCTGTTGCAGTAACTACCAATTTCAAATCAGGTAGGACAGTCATAAATACTTAGCTTGCCTTTGAGTGGTTAGCTGCAGATTTGACCAGGGCCTGAGGATTCTAGGAATTTAAATTGAACCCTGTCCAAAGATTCTTGATTTTATCTGAAAAGGACATTTGGATCTGGTTATGTCAGAATTGGTTGGGGAGACATTAGAAGGAAGCAAGTAATTCTTTGGAATGGTAAACTGAAATTTACTGGGCTCCAAGGGAAATTCTATAGGGCCATTGATGGTCTTGCTTTTATCTTTTGGGGCAATATAATCCCACAACGGGACATGTAAAGTTTAAATGTAATACAAAAAATTCCTTATCATTGCTTCTCTAGGGACAGTTCTGTAAGGGCCAAAGTCAGATTGAATCAAGATAGAAAGGCAATGCAATTGAATTGAGAAAATTGGATATTGCCAGACTGAATTAGAGAACAGAATGGAATTGAATCTGGCTTTGAAAAGCTTCAGAAATTGGTAATAAAAATTTTTATTGTTTCAAAGGATGTAATTATTATTTAACAATATTTATCTAGCACTATCCTGTGCTTGGGACTTTGGTTACATCTATTTACTATTATATACATTTGGTTTTTATCCTTTTGAAGTTTGCACTCAAGAATGAAATCAAGAGTTTGAGGCCAGAATAAGTCATTGGATACATGTCTGAAGTTGGGTTAGAGTTATTTTATCTGAACGGTTTTTACAGGACCTAATATACATATCTCTTGATTAAGAAACTATTTCACTATTTTAATAAAAATTACTGGTACTACTGGATTACTGAAACAGTTTGGGGGCACTTCCTTGATTTGTGCTAAGGCATTAGCAGTTTTACTCACCATTGCTTTTGTACCATCTATGAAAATATTAACATGGCAAAAAAAAGGCAAATAATATCATCGTGTTGTTATGAAAATAGTTTTGAACTCCTGGGTCAAAAATTTTTCAGGAACTCCTTGATATCTGAGGATCACACTTTACTGACAGTCTATGTCTAGGATATCCAAGGAGAAGAGGTGGCATACCTTTTCTTTTTAAGATACTTCCATTTGATCTTGAAAGTGCAGCTCACCTTTTTGTAATGTCGTAAAATTCCATAGCACTGGGAATATTTGTTTTCTTTAATGCTAAAATTTCCAGTTTCCTCCTGTAGAAAGGTTTCAGTTTCATTTGGAAAAATATTACTTAGTTGTTTTCTTTGCTTTTTTTAATTAAGAGTAAGAATAAACTGATTTTTTTGAGGGGGATGAAAAGTTGCATACATTTTCGTAGATTGTATTAGGCATTTATATAGAAGTCTTTTGGGAGACTGCAGAAAAACAGTGGAGACAAAGAATATGTTTTCATAAATTATTCAGAAAAGGGAGCATATGTTTGGAAACATCAGAGAATGTAGAATTTTGACACGTGTTTATTTGAGTATACCTATTTTAATATTAATTTCTGTGGTAAATTGGGTTGTGCTATCATGGCTTATAGACTAATAATTATGTTTGTGGTTAAAACATTTAGCAGTTACCAGATACCACATATTGATTGAACACGTGATTGTAGATGAGGGGTTCTTAATTTAGGAGCTTATGGATGAGTTTAGGGGGATTCCATGACATCCCTGCCTTATTAATATGCAAAATTTGACACACAATTACTTTTTATTTGGTGAAGGCCCATCCGATTCTCAAAAGTATTTCTTAGACATACTTATTCCCAATTATTCTATATTGCAGGAAATTATTACCTGTATTTTATTGCAATTTTGCAGGGAGGAAAATATGATTTTTACCATAGGATAGACTAAACAACTGGTTACTAGAATTTTCTCTCAGGTACTGTTTTAGCATTATGTAGACAAAGCCTAAGTCCTTTAATTATGTCTGAATTAATTTACAATACATGAAATTCACCCACACTTGTTCTATTTATCTCTCCATGGAAACAGCATGCTTCGGCTGCTGCTAAATTTTCCACATGCAGGCCATTTCCACTTTCATACATAATAATATATTCTTCTAGATTATACTGTTTCACTTAAATTCTTTCTGGAAAGGCAGTTAAGTTTAATGTTCCTTTAAAAATGCATTTTGAACGTCAACTTTTCATTTCATAGATTGATTTCCTTACTATCAAACATTCCAATTTTTTTTTTTGTTTTAATTTTTTGATATTTATTAGTATCTTCTTGAAAATAATCCATTTTGGGGGGCCTCACTAAAAGAGTTTCCTATGTATATTACCCACCATATAGTTTTGAAGTATAGGTTTCATATCGTAATCTCCTATTTTGTATTTTAATATTGGTGACACTAAAATATGGCTTAAAGCTTAGGAATATTTATGTGAAGAGAATAAACACAATGGAAATATAGAATTTGATGGATGATGTCTTTCTCCACAAGTTGAAGTCTTTTGTCCTTGATTCAAACACCAACTACTTTTGCCTTTTTTTTTAGTTAGATTATATGCCTTGTGAGTTCAGTCAAATGCTGTTAGCCAACCAATAAGTAAGTGGTACTTGCCATTGTCAAAGCCAGGCTTGGTAAGAAATTATGCCATATTCATGATACTGACTCTGTGGAGCTACAGAGAATTTCAGGAATGATCATGTAAGATTTTAAAGCTGGTTTTGGTTTGTATACTTGGCTTTTATATTTTCGTTTGTATACCGAAATAATGGACTGGTGATCAAAACGCAATTTTCTTACTTCTTAATTATTTCAAGGAATCATTAATTCTCAGTGTTGTAAGGGACTTTAAGGGTCATCTTGTATATAAAATAATGGCCTTGGTCAAAAACTTACTGAATGTTTCTTTCCAACCTCAGTAGTTTTTTGGACATTTGATGATTTTCATTGCAATATCACCACCACACTTCAGTATATTTTTACAATTAATTTTTTGAATATTATTTACTAGAAGAGAAATTAAGGAACTTTTTGAATATTATTTGCTAAAAACTAGAAAATCACATATAATTATTTTTTAACATTGTTTACTGAAGAAGCAAAGATGTTGAATGAACTTGGAAATTCCTGTGGGCAGAATGCTGGGCCTAGCTAACTTGACATAATTTTTAAGAACAAAGACTGGAGGGAGCAGGAATTTCAGGGCTGGAGAATTGGAATTTCCTTGAGAAAGTAAATTCATATCAATTTAATAAGAATAATAACAATTATGCTGTAATATTGGTGATTTGGTAGTCTTGACATAAAAAATTGCTATAAAAGTTCTATTATATTCTAGCTAGGATGAGGTCTGCAAATATATTACAGGCTCAGAATATGGGAAAAAGATCGGAAAATGATAGTCAGTCAGGAGAAAATATCCCTAAATGTGTGGTCTGTTATTTACTAACTGTATCCCCAAAGACAAGTTTATATATACTAACAAACCTTTGGAAAAGGAAATAATTTAAAAACCACCACATGTAATAGCATCAAATAACAGCAAATACCTACAAAAACACTTAAAAAGATGTTCAATACCTCCTCTACTCAAAAACTACATAACATTACTGAGAGAAATTAGAAAAGATTTAAAGAATTGTGAAATATACCATGTTTGTGGATTGGAAAATTCACTACTATTGAGATGCCTGTTCTCCTCACAGTGATTTATATATTCAGTTCATCCCTGTCAAAACCCAGCTACTTTTTTTGTAGAAGCTGCAGATTCACATATTTATATGAAAATGCAAAATGCTTAGAATACCCATTACAATCTTGAAGAAACAGAACAAAGTTGGAGAAGATACAAGATGTCAAGACTCAGCTTCTATAAAGCTGCAATTAATAGTGTGATATTGACATAATAATAGATAAATAGATCAGTGGAGCAGAATAGAGAGTTCAGAAATAGGCCCAAACATAAATCTGATTGTTGACCAGTGTGCCAAAGCAATTCAGTAAGGAGAAGGACTTTACATTAAACAGTGCTGCTCTAACTGGATAAGTATATGGGAAAAAATGAACCTCAACATCTACCTCATAACATAAATTAATTCATGGTAGATCATAGACTTTTAAATAGAAAAGCTGAAATTATCAAGCTTCTAGAATAAATCGCAGAATATATTTATGATCTTGAGGAAAGTAAAGGTTTCTTGAACAGGACCTATGATAGTTATGAGACTAACAAAAAATTAAGAATCGGATTTCATCAAAATTAAAATCTCGTAAAGAAGCAGAAAGTGAAAAGGCCCTCCATATACTGGGAGTAAATATTTGCAATGCATATATCTTACATAGGAATCGTTTCTAGAATATATAAAAAAAATTCCCATAATTCGATAAAAAGACAAACGACCTAGTTAAAATATGGGCGAAGATCTTGATCAGACTTTTTTTGTCAAATGGTCAAAAAGGATAGGGAAAGATGCTTATCATTTTAATCAGGGAAATATAAATAAAAACCTCAGTGACATATCACTACACAATGGCTAAAATTAGAAAGACTGACAGTACTGAATGTTGGTGAGGATAAGAACAAATGGAACTCTCATACTTTTCTGGTGGAGATGTAATTGGTACAATTCTGTAATTCAGTAAAAAAACTGGTTAGTAATTTCTAATGTTAAACATACTTGTTTTAATTTCTTAGACTGCTCAAAGGAAAAAACATGAAATGGGTCAGATTAAACAATGGGAATTTATTCACTCACGGTTTTGAGGAGGAAAATATCCAAATCAAGGCATCATCAAGGCGGTCCTTGGTCCTTCACTTGTCACATGGTGGCATCTGCTGGTCTCTCCCTTCTCTTCTGGGTTTTGTTGATTTCAGCTTCTTGCTTCTGCGGCTTTCTCTCTGTCTCTGTTTCTTATAAAATTTTCTTATAAAGGACTCCAGAAATAGTTTTGAGACCCATCTTGATTGAGGTGGAACACACTTTAACTGAAGTAACCTCAAAGAAAGGTCCTACTTACGATGGGTTCACACCCATAGGAATGATTAACTGTAAGAACATGTTTTTTTGGGTATATACATTTCCAAACCGACACAGTTCTCCTACCTGATGATCTGACAATTTCATTACTGGGTATATACCCAAGGGAAATAAGCACTATTTTCATTAAAAAGATTTGTACAGGAATGTTTCTAGCAGCTTTATTAGTAACTTCCCCAACCTAGCAACCACCCAATGCTCTTTAACAGGATAGGGCATTGTAACGTTCTCTTTCTATATTTTCTTTTATTGTTACATGATGAGACTTCAGTGGTTTCTCTAAGTCTTAAAGAGCCAACTTGACCAGTGGGTGGATTTCTTCAAATGGCTTTTTACGCAAAGTTTATGCAGTATATAAGCTGTGAAGACTGCAGTTACCTGTTAAGTGGTATTGTGGATGCCTCAACTAGATGAAGGTTTGGATAGCATAATATTCAAGTGGAGCTTTTTTGTGGCCAGCAAAAAAATACAGTCCTAAAATATGGGAGTTTGAGGTCATGAACCATTCCTTAGAATGGTTCCTTAGAAGGAAATTAGAATCTTGACCTTCCTAAGGAGCAATGTAATGGCTGTACACTGAGTCTTCTAGAGAACTCAGCTTTAGGTGGATGGAATGAAGAAGAGTCAGTCAAACAAGCTTTCTGAAGGTATCAGTAGAACAAGCAGAGGTTGCATAACTGGTGTCTCCTTGCTATTATTAGATAGTGAGATTGAGAACCATAATGAAGAGGTTACTGAGGTCAGCTAGGATAGGTTGTTGGTTATGCAAATAGTCACAAATACATTTAAAACTAGAAAACTATTTCATGAAGAGTTGTTTTTAATGAAGTAGATTTATTGGGCATAGATAACACATTCACGGATTTTGGCAGATTTAATGAGTAATGGAGATCAAGTGACACTTGATTACTTAACTGGGATGATTAATATTAGAAGACAGGGCAGCCTGGGGCAGGTGAAGTTGATGAATTAGGTGATGGTATTAGAGTGCATATACAACAGAAGCAGGATTGGCATATACACAATCATCGTTTTATTTTAGTATACTAGGGATATATAGGATATTCTGAGATTTTTATTGATATAAGATATGTTCTCAGTATGGAAGTTACTGCACAGCTTGCATTTTTTGGGCAAATGATTGCTATCTTAAATTTAAAAAACAGCATTAAAGAATGCTCTGAAAGACATTAAATTGCAAAATGACAAAAATTAATATGCTTTGTCACACTAAAGAGGCTTTAGTAATACAGTCTTCTGTTTCTTTTGATACTTTTCAGTAAGTGTGTAAAACCACATGTACAAGATATCATTGAATAATATTGTGAAATGGCTGGAACTTTACTAGGTAGGAGGAGGTGAAGCAGTCAAGACAGAATAATTTTACAGACATTTCAAGGTTTCACAATAAAAAAATTTTAGCACTTGAGTAAAATTGAATAATATGGGTTTCATCTTTGCTCTATAAATTTCTTCAGGTTTCAGAGGTCCTTTAATAAATGTGTTAATACTGGATTTTTCCTTTCTGAGGATGTGAGCTGTGAGATAGTAGAAACAGATTTTTGAAATGTTTGAGTCTTGAGGGTTTGGGGCTTGCCATATGGGTTGGATTTAGGCAGATCTGAGATTGGAAAGCCAAGATTTTATGCTGTATTCAGAAGTTTATGAGACTTTATTAACTGACCAAGTCATTTATTTTCTGTCACTGGATTTCTCCTTCTTTAAACTTCTCTCCCCATAATTTTTCTGGCGCTTTTTAACATAGGAGCTCATTCTGGAAAAAAAAATACAGATAACTAAAAATACTATGCCTTAACCTCCCATGAAATGTATAATGTAATTATCTTTTGAAAGGCAGAAGTTATATTTTTTTCCTTGGAAATATTGTTACATAACTTCAAATCATTAACAAGATAATGGACAGAAAATGCAAATCTAGAGGTATGGCAATGAAAAGACATTGAATGAGATCTGGCTTTCCTTTAATATATGTTGATTATGTAAAGAAGCAATACAGTAAATTACAGCAAATTTCATTTTATCTGCTGGACAATTTTGGAGTTTGCTTTTTAAAATGAAGATTTCCGGACTTAAACATAGCATTTTAAGTTGTCCCTTTGAAGAAGGCTTTTCTTGCTGTGGCTTGAATTCCCATTTTGTGTTATCTATAGTTCTTCCTGAGTTTTCTGTCCCCATTGTCTTAAAAGAATTGTTTGCTCTAAAGTAGGGAACGGTCTAGAGTATGAGGATGCATCAAGATGCCTAACTGGAAAGGAAATCAATTGGTTTTTCAATTATCAAAGGGAACACAGCCCCAAGAAAATGAACTTTTCTAACTATTTGTATGGTACAAGCAAACAATTGCCAAACCTTGCTATCCAGCAACCAGAAATAATAAATCAGATATTTACTAAATCATCACTCTCATTATTTAGCAAACACCTGTTGGCTAAAGGAAAAATACAATCCTTAAAACAAAGGAGAAGGCAAGGAAAATGAAAACAATCATGCTACTTTCCCAGCAGTGTGTGGTGATGAATTTTTCCTTCAAAGCCTGTGAAATAAAAATAGGTCACTCATTCAGAATCGTTTTTTATTCTCAGCGTCTTTAAAAGACTTTTTTTCAGACAACTTATTCCAGAACATAGTAGCTAGACACAGGTGATGATTCATATTATCCCTTCAAAGAGAGGCCTTCTCAGGTAAGTTTTGAAGTGATTTAGTCAGAATCACTGTGATAATTGTGATAAAAGTCTCCTTCCGAGACTGAAAGAGAACTAGATAGAACTCTAACTCACTGGCTAAAGGTGAAAATGGTCATATAAATTACAGCATTTGACAATCACTGATGTAATAATGGGAATATAAGTTTGGAATTCTGACTTGAGAGACTTAATTCCATATCTTTTACTCATATGTAATACTATTGAATATCTTAGAGAGGAAAAAATACCATTTTACTCTAAGTATTTAAGTTATTTAACCCCAAAGTCCTCATCTCTCTAACAGGCTACTTTCTCTTTCCACGTAGCACTTAGAATTGAAGACAAATAATTAATTTGAACCAGGGTGAATGATTTTCTGGATAGTGGTGTTACAACCTAGGACTGAGAGAAATGAGGGAATTAATAGTGCAAGCAAACAAGCAATTTAAATGATTGGCACAAAGTGCAATCTGGTTAGGAAAGGAAGTGAAGCAGGTAGAGACTTGATGGCTAGAGAAACAATTGCATGGCATCAAGGGACTGGACTCTTACATGTAGGTCTGGTGACTAAGAGGCAAGTGGGAGAAGTTGTTTTTGGATGAGAACCATGGCTTTCAGGTTTTGAGATTTAAGATACCTTTCTCTCTGGATGATACTGTCTAAATTGAAGCAATGTACGTAGAGAGAGGAAGGTCAATGAAATAAATGAAGTCAAGGAACAATGACGGCAGGGTGCTGGATGGGTCATCTGGTAGAAACTGAGTGATGCAGATTCCCAATCAACTTATTATTTATGGAACATTGTACTTGGCATTGGGGATTTTTAAAATAATTAAAAAACAACAACAACAACAACAACAAAAAAAACCATACTATTCATGCCCACAAGGATTAGGGGAGGGAGGGAGAGGGAGACTCTTCCACAATGTACATGGTGTGCATAATGGAGGTAGTGCCTGTCACTTAGTAGGTACTGAATACATACTTTGCAAATTAATTAATTCATGCATGAAATCGTAAGGGAGCATAAGGAACTACCCACATCAAGGGCAATAAGGGAGTGTGAAATAGTGTCATGGAAAGAATCCTAGGAGATGCAATTTGAGCTGAAATTTGTAGGGGTTGGAGTGAGGCATTTCCAGTCTAAGAGGAAGATGCCTTTGTGCAAAGGCAAGGTGAGGCCCTTCTAAGTTGTCTGAACTTTGTCCTGAGGGAAGTAGAATCATTGGAGGACTGTAAGAAGGAATGTGATATGATCAGATTTAGAATTAGAATTTCTAACACCATTTTGTTCACCTTGTAGAGATTGTATTGGAGAAGGCATCCTGTAGGCTGTTTGGGGCATGCTGTGTTTAAAGTGTCTGAGCTACTTAACAGTTAAATAGAAGTTTTGTTTTGTTTTTGCTTTACTTCAAAGTAAGTATGTACAAATATGTTACATATGTATATAAAATTTGTATATCTTTGTGCTTGTGTTTATAAATAGTTGGGCATATATGTATTTATATATATATTTAAATATAGATAAAATACAGACTATATTTATATAAATATATAAATTATATATATATATATGATCAAAGGGAACACAGCCCCGAGAAAATGAACTTTTCTAACTATTTGTATGGTACAAGCAAACAATTGCCAAACCTTGTTATCCAGTATATGTAGTATATATATAGTATATATATAGTATCTAGATAGGAGTTGGTTTGTCTGTGACTAACTGAAGATCCAATATAACAAATATTTTTCTCTTTCCATATGAAAGAAATATGTAAGCAGTCTAGAGATGGTATGTGTGTGTCTGGAACCCAGAAAACTTTTATCTTTTTTGTTCCACTCAGCATGTGGTTTCTTCTCATGGTTCAGGATGTCTGCTTGAGCTCAGTATCATATACACATTCCAACTAACAAGAAGGAGAAAAGGATGGGAGAAATGGATACCTTTTACTTTCAGGTCTCTTATGCTATAAGGACACATTCACCTGTGACATTTCAACTTCCCTCCCATTGGCCAGAATTTAATCAAAGGGGCCCCATTTAACCGCAAGAGAGGTTGTAAAGTATTATCTTTTCTGGATGGCAGTGTGTACAATTAAAAAGGATGATTCTTTAATAAGGAAGAAAGAAATACAGCATGAAAACTAGCAGTCTTTGCCACATACAAGTGGTGGGTTTAACTTGCTCCCTGCCAATAATTCTGAATGTCTCTTCTAGTTTGGCATTTGGGGGACACAATACATTCAAACCGGCACATCTCTGTATCTAGTTGGCATGTTCTTAGATGTTCTTCCATTTGGATAAAAACCTAGTAAGCACATATTTTATGGGAAGTATTAAAATTTTATAAGTACAAGCATTTTTCCCCCAAATGGTTGTATTTAAGTTGGCTTAGTATATCCTACATGTGATGATTGTAATAGGTTGCATTTTTATTGAGCTTTTAAATTTTTACTAAGTATATTCACACATATCATCTCATGTAATCTATATAGCATTTATAAGGTAATTTCTAAGTACTATGCTCATTTTATAACTGGGGAAATGGAATTATGTGTTGTGATGGTGATACTGGGATCAGCATCCACTCACTTCACCTCCAGTGCTATTAATAGAGGGGAATATTGGCACAGATTTTGAAGAACAGAGGACGATTAGGAAATAATTTATATTTTAGTTTGAATGCATATATATTGAATGCATTATATTGAATGCATATATGCTAGTAGACATGACATTCTTGCTATTTGTTTGAAAATATAGTATTCAAGTATCCAGTTTTTCCTCTCACTTACCAGAGCAACGATATCTTGATAATGGTGTCGTGTCATTTTCTCATAGGTATGACTGTCTCTTTCTCCTAATAGGACACATTATTTATTTGTTGTTGCTCAGTTAACATAAGTTTGAGAGAAAAATTTACTTATCAAACATTTCTCTACAACTACAATACATAAAACTTACCTACATTTCAACTGATTTTTGACATAGTCATACAGAAATAATCCAATAATACAAATATCTTTGTTCTACCAGTGTTACTTTGCAAAAAAAAAAAAACAAAAAACAAAAAAACAGAAAACAAAAACAAACAAACAAAAACCCAAAATAAAACGAAAAACATGGTCCTCTGGTATATTTTCACCATAAAGTCAAAAGGAAGCAAAACTTGCCTTCCGCAACTGACTCAAATCATGGTGTTTTGAACTGATGCCACATATTGCCCAAGTGGGTGTAGTTTGTAATTTCTAGTCCAAGTGACATTCCTATTAATACAAAATGCTTTTAGGCTGTTATCTGTGGGAGTAAACTTTCGGAAGATACCCAGATCTTAAAAATAGCAAAGAAGAAAGAAAGCTGTTGAGTCACCGAATAACGAGTTGAGCCACCTCTTTTGAAAAGACTGAATTTTTAGTTAAAAACCCAAGTGATATTGTTTACATTTTAAACTATCATTTGGTCAAGAACCAAGCCTTGATCACTAAACAGGACTTGAAACAAGGTAATCAGGCATGCTCTTCATTTGTTTTTAAATAGGTTTTATTTTGCAGAAACTAGTAGTACAGCTCCTCTCTAACATTAAAAACCTCATGGACATTTTTCATTCCTCGTCTCACTTCTATGTTCAGCAATATTAACTATGATTAAATGCTCTCTCATTCAAGAAACACCTTCTTCGTTTGGTTTTTGTAACTTTACGCTGTCTTGTCTTCTCTTTCCAAAGACTTTGTTCCTCCTTGGTTTCCTTTGCAGACTGATCTTCATCCACCCAACCAGGAGATATGAGTTGTACCTAGACCTTCTTTACTTCCCTCCCCTCCCAAACAACCTTTCCTTACCTGCCCCCCCTCACCTCAGAGGAATTGTACATGCTGTTCTCTCTGACTGAAATATTCACCTTGTTAAGTTCTGTAAGGATTTTAGATCTAAATTTAATCATCTCTTGTTCAGGGAAGAGTTAGTAAAATTGCCTGTTTCATTCTTAATACATAATATGGTTAGCTCTGCAAGGATGGAAACCATGTTGTTTTTCTTGAAACCTTATCTCCAGTGTCTAGTACAATGTTTGTCACATAGTAGGTATACAATAAATATTTGTGAATGAACAAATGAATGCATTTTCTTGGATGTAAATAACACATTATGAAAATATACTTAGTGTAAAATATACAGGTGGAGATAAATATACCTGTAAGCCTCCTTACTTGGCTGAGTTGAGATTTATGCATAGTCAGAAAATGAAAGGAGGATGTCAGAGCATCAGGCTTCCAGAATGAGACATGGGCTTTGAACTCAGTGCTGTGGGACTTAAAAGATGTTATTGTAGGCACAGAGCAGAATTAATATAAATGGTCAGGTAGCATCACTTTAATACTCTTCCATAATAATTTGCTTTCTTCCAATGTCTTCAATATTTAATATCAAAGTTAAATATCATTTTTCTTTATTTAGATACAAGCTATATACACAGATAAGATGACATAGAGATATTGAAAAATCTCCCCAGTTAGCAAATGATGACATGCCCCCTACTTTATCCAAAATATTCAGTTTTCATGTGTTTTCTCTGATGAGAATCTGAATGATTGAGTGAGGAAATGTGGGACTTCTAACATGGGTCAGTTTTATACGTTTGGGGGTCAGAACTGATAAAAATCTTAATATAGCATCTCTAATCAACATATAAGTGGAAGAAGAAAACAATATATTCACTATTCTTTAATTATCAAGAATATGATTTTCCTCCTCTAGAGACAAATGTTATTCTTTGGGGAGTAAATTATGATCATAATATGCATATTTTTGACATGTGTAATTCTCTGTGAAATAACAGTGGGGAAATTATAGATAGTGTTAATTGAGAGCATCCATGCTCCTGTGTATTAGATTTATAGAGTCCTAGGCTGTGTGCTTTGTGTCTTTTTCCACTAGATATTTAAAATCTTATAACACACATTTCATCTTAATTTGGCCCTTGGGAAATGGAAATATAGTGATTATTCAAATAGTTGTTTCCCTTCCCTCTCCTTCCATCCTACTCGTTTCCAGCTAGCTGCTGGTTATAAATCTTGACTTAAATTCTCATAAAAACACTTGAAAACTAGAGCTTTTAAGGGAAAATGAAGTACAGAGTTGGCAATCACCTGCATAATTGGATTCATTTAAAGTTTTCATGTGACAATGCAAGTCCTATCCAGCTCTCACTGTCTTCCCATTATCATCTCCACATCTCCACCAGTTATGTAATAGCCTGGAGAAATGCTTGGGCCACTTGGAATTAGGTATTATGTACTGAAATGGAGTGTGGAAAGTTAAGTCAATTTTTGCTCTCCTTCAGTAGAGAAAGAAAAGAAAAGAAGAGAAAGGAAAGTGTCTTGTGAAAATTGTCACTGGAATGAAAGTTGCTCCCCATTCTGAGGCCTCGCCTTTGACAGAGTAGGGCAAACGCTGGAATGTTCTGACGGCGCTTCTAGTGGATGCCCTTTTCACATGTTATGATGACATTTATATTATCCCCTACTCGTTTACATATGAGTTATGAAATAATATATAACACATCCCCTTATTAGTGATTATCATTTCAAAAATCCTTTTAAAACACAATACATGTTCATGCAGAAAACAATACAAATTAATAAGTCAAAAATTATTTTGGATAATTCTTTAGAATTAATTGTAATTACTTAATTTAGAACTTTCTTTGTTTATTTTATTAATTTCTATTGAAAGTACTTTGGGTTACCTCTGGGAGAAGGGCAAAGCAGCCTGGGAGAGGGGACCTAAGAGGTTTCAATCATATTGTCAACATTTTACTTCTTTAGGTAGATTGTGGGTGTATTAGTCAGGGTTCTCTAGGGAAACAGAACTGAGGAAATATATATGTGTATGTATATATATGTATATGCATGTGTATGTATACATATATGTGCATATATGTGTGTGTGTGTGAATGTGTGTGTGTGTATATATATGTATAATGTAAATATTATGAGATTTTTTAAAGGAATTGGCTCATGTGACTGTGGGAATGGGCAAGTCTAAATTCTATAGAGCAGACCACAAGCTGGAAACGCTGGATGAAGTAGAGTTAGAAATTGTCCCTTCTGACTACTGAAATCATCCCTTCTCCTTTTAAGGTTTCAACTGATTGGATGAGACTTCTCTTGTTGTTGAAGGCAGTCTCCTCAGTTGATTGTAGATGTTATCAACCAGAGATGCAATAAACTTACTGATTTAAATCCACGAAATATTCTCACAGTAGCAGGCCAGTGCTTGCTTGACCAAACAACTGGACAGTATAACTTGGCCAAGCTGATGCGTGAACTTAACCATCACAGTGTGTAAATGGGTATTTGTCTTACTCTTTTAAATATGTAATAAATTTTAATAAGAATCTTACACAGTAAGGCAGAATTAATAGTCCTTAGTTTTGTGAATTTTAGCAAGCAAGTTGTGTTATCTTTTTGGGTCTTAAGAGACTTTCTGTCAAAATCAAAAATGAAAACAGTAAACATTCCTAAAGTCAGAGGTTGGCTTTTGAGGACTACCCCAGTTCTGTGATCAATAATTCAATCATTTGTTCCTCGGATCTTCATGGAGTGGCTGATGTTCATAGACAATTGATCTCATGTAAAGTTGCTTCATATGTATATAAAATTAGTTATTATAAGGCTTCCAACATTTAATGGGTGGGTACATTTTAAAGAATCAAGGGTAAATGGAAGTGGAAGTATCAGTTGGTCATTTTCTGAACAAATCCAAACTACTGGATAATTGGATTAATTCAAGGAAAATAGAATCATAGAAGGTCAGAGCTGGAAGGAACCGTAGGTATGATCTAATTTAGCCTCTTCAATTACAAATGGGGAAATGCTACAGTCCACAGAAGCCTTAGTCACATAACTAGTTAATGGAAGAGCTACTACTAAAGCTAATAGTTTAGACCTTCCTCACTTTCTTTCCACTGTGTGGATGTTTCCCAAACTGTCTTTTCCAAAACTGTTCACAAGAGCTCAATGAAAACAAATTAGCAACAGTGAAATGAGGTTTCTGTGGTAAAATACGTTTTTGAAGTGTTGCATCCTCTATCCTCAACATAGAATCACAGTGAACATTAGTGTAGTAAAGGCTCTAAGATGCCCTGCAGTAAAGGAATCTATATAACTGTTTAATCCATTCTTCCTTAAGTTACTGTAGATCTTTTGATGACTGAACCCCTTTTGTAAGAAACACCTGGTACATTTTGAGGAAGAAAGTTTGAATAATGCTATAAAATCAGATCACTTTTTATTATCAAGAAATCTGATCAAATAGATCAATTTTTAAAAATAGTTTTTAACTGATATGTCAGCATATAGATAGCTCTAAATAGAGAGATCAGTTTTCCACGAGTGTTTTTCACACATTTCATTTCATGGCCCAGTGAAGGAACTGAGGCAAGAGAATAAGGTTCTCTCCAGTGAAAGCTGACAGGAAAACATGGTAATGAAAGTGAGAACTAATAATGATAAGCATTTAAAAATAGATATGAGGCTATGGCAATGAAAAGATAAGCGTATAAAGAAAAGGAGAGAGAGGAGTCAGAGCCTTTTAGGGTAATGGGTTGTTTTTGGCATATCTTTTCCTAAATGGGCCAATCTTCAAACCAAATACAAATACCAGGAAGTGACATAAGGAAGAGGATTTGATAGCACGGTAGAAGTAGAAAGGAAGGAAGGACATCAAACAAACGTAGTAAGGATAAATAGGGCAATATGCCAACTCCCTGAGACTATTTTTGAATCTCCCAACCAAATCAGTCTCTTCCATGTCTAAACTCCTAACACTTTTTTTTTTTTTTTTTTAACTCTTTAGTTGCACTTAGTCTGTCCTAGATTTTTCTTCAGTTAGTTGAGTAAATGTCTGTCATTTCCAAGATATTATTCTGGAGGACAAGGAGAGTAGTTGTTCCCCTTACTAAAATCCACTGGTACTGGCAGATTATTTTGAATGAATCACTCTCTCGATGTATGTTTGCTAAATCAATAAAAATATGACTGAACCAGTAAGTGTGTATTATACATATAGTGCCCAACTACAGTTGAGTATATGAAGCATTAGATCTGATGATCCCTGATTTCAAGAGGTTTAGAGACTACTTGAGACAATTAACACACTAAAAATGAATGAATGTTTAAACCTTTGGTATAGGATATGTCTAAATGAGGGAAATGTCAGAGAAGTCTTCATAGATTTAATAGTGTTGAAAATTAACAATATTTATTGAAGGCAATGTCGATGAGTATGCTGGTTTCTATTGCTGCTATAGTGGCTTAAAACAACACTAATTTATTATCTTAGAGTTTTGGAGGTCAGAAGCCAAACTGAGTTTTATGGGGCTAAAATCAAGGTTATTCATATCAATGCAATTTATATCGATACAGGGCTGCATTCTGTTTGGAGGATCTGGGGAAGAATCCATTTCTTTGCCTTTTCTATCGTCGGAAGGCTGCCCACATTCCTTGGCTTGTGGCCCTTTACTCTGTCTTCAAAGCACACCACCCCAACTGTGCTTTCATCATCTTACCTCCTTTTTCTGACACTGGCCGTCTTGCCTTCCTCTTGTAAGGACTCTTATGATTATATTGGGCCCACCTGATAATGAAGAATAATCTCCCCATCTCGAGATCCTTAATTTAATCATATTTGCAAAGTTCCTTCTGCCATGTGAGGTAATATATTCACATATTCTAGGGATTAGAATATGGATATCTTTGGGGGGACATTATTCTGTCTCCCACAGTGGGGAATCAGCTTAAGCAAACTTCTGGAGGTAGAAATAGGCATGAATATGTAGCTGAATGATAAAAAGGTAAAGATAAAATATAGGGCATACGTAAAGAAGTATGGAAAATAGGATTACTGTAAAGGCTTATGTAAGCAAGGGCTTTAAAATTCAGGCCAAAAAATTTAGATTCAGTGCAGTTAATACTAGGGAACCATTTCAAGTTTTTGAAAAGTGCATAGTGTTGTGAAAATGTTATTTATAAAAGATTAATTGGGTAGAGTTTGTAGAGGACCCTGGTGGGGAGGACAATTGAAGGTGGTAAGACTGGCAAATGCATAATTGGATATGGTCCCTTCCATTGTTCTTTACATATATTGGATATTTACTATATAGATTATTGTTTGGTTAAAAGCTTGAATTAGAGTGACAATTATTAAACTTTTCACACAGTAATTTTACATGATATATTTGGACGATAGTTATTTTTCATGACATGGTAGTCTTGAGTCAAGGCTGGCTGCAATTTATCTATTTACACTCTGGATCAATCCCCTAATTTGATAGACCTGAGTTTTTTTATGAATCCTAGGATAATCATGTGGAATACAGAGAGAGTTTCATTTGAGAAATGTTTAACTATTTTACTGAATATATGATATCCAGTAAACCATGATTTCTGATCCAATCTTTGCTAGAGAGGAATTTTAACAAAGAGCTTTTAAGATGAAATATTAAAATATTTTGTCCAATTTTTCTTTTAGTAGTTTTCTATTTTCATCATTCCACATAACCATTGGGGCAGAGGAGGTAGTTATCATTGCCACAACATGTAAGAGTCTTGTTTTCTTTGGTTTGCTGAGATTTTTATGCCATCAGTAGATTCAGCATTCTTTCTAAATGGAAATTACCTAAATTTGTCATACAGGTGGTACTACCTAAATATTTGGGAACTATGGGCATTCTAGAATTAGTTGGAAACACCAAGGGAAACAAGCATGGCCACTATGCAATGTATGCATCTATAGAACTACTTGGATTTGAGGCATTTTGGTGTAAGTTAGAGGGAGGGAGGGACGATTCAAAAGTTTTCTTCTTGGATGATAATTAAATCAATTTTAATTAATCTTAGCATCTTTATTGTTACTAATTTAATTCCTCAACACTTATACCTGCTATATTTGGTATTAAGGAATTCTTGGACTACTTTATTTTTGTATTCAATCCTAGTGTATAAAGGCCACAGTCCATAGGATTCTTTTAAATTCAATTTTATTGAGATTATTCACATACCATACAGTCATCCAAAGTGTACAATCATTGTTCATGGTACCATTGTATACTTGTGTGTTCATCACCACAATTAATTTTTTTTCAATTTTAGAACATTTTCATTACTCCAGGAAAGAAATAAAAAGAAAAAAGAAAACACAAACCCTCCATACCCATAACCACCCTCCTCCATAATTGACTCATGGTATTGGTATAATACATTCGTTACTGTTAATGAAAGAATGTTAAACTAACTGTAGTACATAGTTTGCAATAGGTACATTTTTTCTCTATATACCCCTCTATTATTAACTTCTAGTTATAGTGTCATACATTTGTTCTAGTTCATGAAAGAAATTTCTAATATTTGTACTGTTAATCACGGACATTGTCCACCACAAGATTCACGGTGTTATACATTCCCATGTTTTAACCTCCAAATTTCATTCTGGTGACATATGTGACTTTAAACTTCCCCTTTCCACCACATTCACACACCATTCAGCACTGTTAGTTATTCTCCCAATAAGGTGCTACTGTCACCTCTGTCCATTTCCAAATGCTTAAGTTCAACCTAGTTAAACATTCTGCTCATATTAAGCAACCACTCCCCATTCTTTAGCCTAATTCTATATCCTGGTAACCTATATTTATGTCTACAAGTTTATGTATTATTAGTTCCTATCAGTGAGATCATACAATATTTGTCCTGCATATTACGTTCCATACATTCTATCCTCAGTAAACAATCGATGGTTCCCTGTATAATCATGTAATTATGCATTCACTGCCACCACCACTATCTACATAAGGGCATTTCTATTTCTTCCACAAAGAAAGAGGCAAAAAAGGTAGGCAAAAGAAAAATTAAAAGAAAGAATAAAAAGACACCTAAAAAGCAACAAAAGATAAAAATAAAGTATAATAAAAGTCAGACAACATCACCAATGCAAAGAGTCCCACAGCCCTCCCTTATATCCCCTTCTTATAGGTACTCAGCTTTGGTATATTGCCTTTGTTACATTAAAGGAAGCATAATACAATGTTTCTGTTAACTGTAGACTCTTGTTTGCATTGATTGTATTTTTTCCCCAACACCACCCACTTTTCAACATCTTGCAAGGTTGACATTCATTTGTTCTCCCTCATGTAAAAACATATTTGTACATTTTATCATAATCATTGACCACTCTAGGTTTCACTAAGCTATTTAGTCCCAGGCTTCACCTTCCCTCTTTCCTTCTGGTGTCCCACTTGCCCCTAACCTTCCTCTTTTAACCATACTCACAGTCATCTCTGTTTAGTGTATCCACATTGTTGTCTTATCACCCAGAATTGTGCTCCAAACCTCTCATTCTTGTCTTTTTCTATCTGTCTGTAGTGCTCCCTTTAGTATTTCCTGTAGAGGAGGTATCTTGTTCACAAACTCTCTCATTGTCTGTTTGTCAGAGAATATTTTAAACTCACCCTCATATTTGAAGGACAGTTTTGCCAGATATAAATTCTTGGTTGGTGGTTTTTCTCTTTCAGTATCTTAAATATATCACACCACTGCCTTCTTGCCTCCATGGTTTCTACTGAGAAATCTGTACAGTCTTATTAAGCTTCCCTTGTATGTGATGGATTGCTTTTCTCTTGCTGCTTTCAGGATTCTCTCTTTGTCTTTGACGTTTGATGTGATTATTAAGTGTCTTGGCATAGGATTCTGTTTGGGGTACGCTGTGCTTCTTGGATCTGTAATTTTATGTCTTTCATAAGAGATGGGAAATTTTCGTTGATTATTTCCTCCATTATTACTTCTGTCCCTTTTCCCTTCTCTTCTCCTTCTGGAATACCCATGACATGTACATTCATGTGCTTCATGTTGTCATTCAGTTCCCTGAGATGTTGCTCATATTTTCCATTCTTTTCCCTATCTGTTCTTCTGTGTGTAGGCTTTCAGGTGTCTTGTTCTCCAATTCCTGAATGTTTTCTTTTGTCTCTTGAAATCTGCTGTTGTATGTCTCCATTGTGTTTTTCATCTGTTGTGTTGTACCTTTCATTTCCATAGGTTCTGCCAGTTGTGTTTTCAAATTTTTGAGTTCTTTTTTATATTTGCCCAATGTTTACTTTATATCCTTCATCTCTTTTGCTTTATCTTCCCTCAACTCATTGATTTGATTTTTGGAATGTTTTAGGAGATTTGTGTGATTGATGATTAGTTGTTTCAATTCCTGTATCTCATTTGAAATGTAAGTTTTTTCCTTTGACTGGGCCATATCTTCATTTTTCCTAATGTGATTTGTAGTTGTCTGTTGTCTAGGCATCTGGTTTCCTTGATTACCCCAATCAGATTTCGGCCAGAACAGGTTTCAGAAGGTGGGAAATATTCAGTATCAGGTTTCCCTGAGGGTTTGTCTTAGAAGAGTGACAGACTTTCTTGTGAGGCCTCTATCCACTGTGCTTTTCCTAACAGATGGCACCTATCAGCCTGTTGCTCCCCACTGGTGTAAAGTGGTGTGGCCCCTTTAATTCTCAGCTTAAGTTGTTTATGGTTTGACTGTTTTCCCCCAAGCCCTGGGGTCTGAATTTTGAAGGGAGTTCCAGCACTTGATCTGGGCTCCACCTCCTCCCTCTTAGGGAAGATATACTCCCTAGGAAGTTATCTTCTGCATTTGAATTACTCCTTTGTCTCTCTGACTCTGTTAACTCCACCCTGCCTGGGTCAGAGTGCTGAGAGCTGAAAATGCCTGAGGCTTTCTCCACTGAGCCACTCAGGTTGAGAGAGAGAAAAAGGGAAAAGAAAGCCCCTTTCAGAGCCAGTCTCTGGCCCCCCAGTTTTGCCTGTCGGCCAGATAGTGCCTGGTCTTCTGTGCTCCTTTTCTTGGGGCACTGGCTTTTATGAGTGTTCTAAGCACAGTCATCTCCAAGACCCTCTGTATTTTTTTACATCAGCTCCACCTCCTCTCTACTGGGAGCAATTTCAGGATACTTTGTTGCTTGCTAGGGGTTTGTCTGTGTTTGTAGCTTGTATTCAGCAGTCCACATTTGTTAATTAAAGCCATGTTGGAGCTAGGTTGAGCTATATTTGCTTGCTCTCAGCAGGGGCTGATGCTTTCTCCCACAGCGAGGTTTTGCAGCTCAGCCTGCTGTGGGGGGAGGGGACTCCTGGCATGTGTCTGCAGTTTTTATTTACAGCTTTTATGCTGCAATTTCCACCCATTCCAGGCTGGTGTATGATGTGTGGACAGTCATGGTTGTCCCCCAGCAGTTGTTCCAGACTATTTACTAGTTGTTCCTGGCTACTTATTAGTTGTATTTCAATTTGGTTGCCTTTTATTTCTTTTTCTTGCCTTACTGCTCTGGATTGCATAACAGGTATGACAGTGGGCATCCTTGTTTTGTTCCAGATCTTAGGGGGAAAGATTTCAGTCTTTTACCATTGAGTATGGTGTTAGCTCTGAGTTTTTCCTATATGCCCTTTATCATGTTGAGGAAGTTTTCTTCTATTCCTATATGTATCTAAAGTGTTTTTATCAAGAAAGGATGCTGGATTTTATCGAATGCCTTTTCTGTTTCAGTTGAAATGATCATGTGGTTTTTTTCCCTTTGTTATTGCTAATGTTGCGTATTACATTAACTGATTTTCTTATGGTGAACCACTCTTGCATACCTGGGATAAAACTCACTTGATCATGGTGTATAATTCTTTAAGTGTGCTGTTGGATTCAATTTGCAAGTTTTTTTATGAAGGATTTTTTTTTTTTTATCATATTCTTTAGGGAAATTTGTACTCATCCGGCTTTAGTATTAGGATTATGATGGTCTCATAGATTGAGTTAGGTAGTGTTCCCTCCTGGTCAATTTTTTGGATGTTTTTGAGCAAGGGTGGTATTAATTCTTCTTGGAATGGTTGGTAGAATTCACCTGTGAAACCATCTGGACCTGGACTTTCTTTGTTGAAGATTTTTAATGACTGATTCAATCTCTTTAGTTGTAATCGGTGTGTTGAGGTTGTCTATTTATCTAGGGTCAGTATTGTTGGTATGTTTCCAGAATATGTCCATTTCAACTAGGTTGTTTAATTTGTTGGCATATAGTTATTCATAGTACCCTCTTATGATCCTTTTTATTTCTGTGGGGTCAGTAGTAATGTTCCCCCTCTCATTTCTGATTTTATTTATTTGCACCTTCTCTCTTTTTTTTTCTTTTACAGTCTAGCTAAAGGTATGTTAATTTTATTGATCTTTTCAAAGAACCAACTTTTAGTTTTGTTATTTTTTTAAAATTCTCAATCTCATTTATTTCTGCTCCAGTCTTTGTTATTTCTTTCCTTCTTCGTGCTTTGGGTTTATTTTGCTGTTCTTTTTCTAGCTCCTCCAGGTGTGCAGTTAAGTCCTTGATTTTAGCTTCTTTTTGTAATGCAAGCATTAAGGGTATAAGTTTCCCTCTCAGCAATGCCTTCCCCGCATTCCACATGCAAGTTTTGTTATATTTGTTCTTGTTCTCATTAATTTCAAGATATTTACTGATTTCCCTTGAAATTTCTTCTTTGACCCACTGATTGTTTTGAGAGTGTTATTTAACTTATATATATTTATGGATTTTCCAGTTGCCCACCTGTTATCGATTTCCAGCTTCATTCCATTATGGTCAGAGAATATGTGTTGTATAATTTCAGTCTTTATAAATTTATTTGAGACTTGTTTTGTGACTCAACATGTGGTCTATCTTGCAGAATGATTTGTGAGCACTTGAGAAGAATGTATATCCTGCTGGCTGTTTACTAGTTGCTCTAGAGGACTAACTAAATTCAGGGTATGATGTTATGTATATGTCTAATTCATTTATCATATTACTCAAGTTCTCTGTTTCCTTATTAATAGTCTGTCTAGATGTTCTATCTATTGACAAGTGTGACGAACTGAAGTCTCCAAGTATTATTGTAAAAGTGTTTGTTTCTCCTTTAAGTTTTTCTAGTTTTT
The DNA here is from genome assembly GCF_015220235.1 of Choloepus didactylus. Classification (NCBI taxonomy): domain Eukaryota; kingdom Metazoa; phylum Chordata; class Mammalia; order Pilosa; family Megalonychidae; genus Choloepus; species Choloepus didactylus. The sequence continues at coordinate 122,668,826 of NC_051312.1, read as the reverse complement.
GCTTCATGCATTTTGGGGTACCACAGTTTTAGGTGTGTAAATATTTATGATTATTTCTTCTTTGTGTACTGATCTTTTTATTAATATATTGTGTCCTTTTTATCTCTTGTAACAGCTTTTGACTTAAAGTCTATTTTTTCCAATATTTGTATAGGTACCCCAGATCTTTTTGGTTACTGTTTGCATAGAATATCTTTCTCCATGCTTTCCCTTTCAATTTTTTTGTGTCTTTGGGTGTAAGTTGAGTCTCATATTAACAACATATAGTTGGATCATGCTTTTTTATCCATTCTGCCAATAGCTGTCTTTTGATTGAGGAGTTTCATCCATTAATATTCAATGTTATTACTCTATGGGCAATAAGCTTCAGCCATTTTGTCCTTTTTTTTTTTTTTTTTTGTATGTCATATCTTTTTCTTGTCTCTTTCCATTTATGTTTATTGCTACCTCCTTTTCTGCATAGTTGATCTTTTGTGATGTGACTGACTAATTCCTTTCTCATTTTTGTTTCTGTTTATTTTAAAATCCATTTTGTGGTTTCTCTGGGGTTTGTATTATACAACCTGCATCTATAAGCTACTAATTTCAAAAGATGCCAACTTGGCTTCAATAGCATATGTATTTCCTGCCCCCATATCACTCTATTTCCCTCTTTATGTTGTTTTTGTCTCACATTACCTTTTTATATTTTGCTTGTCCATTATCAGGAAGTATGCCTTTTTCTTGTTCAATTGTATTTTGATTCATAGGAATTAAAGAGTGGGATTGTAATGTGCATACAGTACTATTGGGTTTTGCATTTACTGTTTTGGTTACCCTGACTGATGATCTTCATTTATTCAGAGTACTCCAAGCCACTGTCTGCTGTCTTGTCTTTTCATCCTACAGAATTCCCTTTAGTATTTCTTTTAGGGAAGATCTTTTGTTGATGAGCTCTCTCTGTTTCTGTTTACCTGTGAATATTTTAAACTCTTCCCTCCTTTTTGAAGGAAAGGTTTGCTGGATAAAGAATTTGGGGCTGACAGTTTTTTTCTCTTTCAGTACTTAAATACATCATACCAATGGTTTGCGGCCTCCATGCTTTCTGATGAGAAATTGGAACTTATTCTTATTGAGGATCTCTTGTTTGGGATAAGCTGCTTTTCTCTTGTTGCTTTCAGAATTGTCTCTTTGTCTTTGGCATTTGACCTTCTGATTAGTATGTGTCTTGGAGTAGATCTCTTAAGGTTTATTTTGTTTGGAGTATGCTACACTTCTTGGACATGTATATTTATGTTTTTCATGAGTTGGGAAATTTTCAGCCATTATTTCCTCAGATTTTCTTTCTGCTCCTTTTCCCTTCTCTTTTCCTTCTGGGACACCCATGACCCATATGTTTGCACACTTTATCCTCTCACACAAATCCATGAGATTTTTTTCTATTTTTTACTCTGTTTTTCTGACAGTATTATTTCAATTGTCCTTTCTTCTGGTTCACTGATTCTTTCTTCTGCCAGTTCAAATCTGCTGTTTTATGCCTCTACTGTATTTTTAATCTCCATTACTGTGCCTTTCATCTCCATAATTTCTGTTAGTTTCTTTTTATGCTTTTAAATTCTTCATGTTCACCCATTGACTTCTTAATATCCCTTAGTTATATATCCATATTTCCCTTCATCTCTTTGAAGTGACTCAAGATTTGTTTGAACGTCTTTGATGAGTTGTTTCAAATTCTGTGTCTCCTCTGGAGTTTTAATTTATTCCCTGGACTGAGCCATATCTTCCTATTCTTAGTATGGGCTTGTAAGTTTTTTGCTGATGTCTGGGCATCTGATTATTTTGATTCATAGGTATTTCTGAAGTGGTAACTCTGAAGGTCGTTTTCTCCCTCTTGTCTAGGGTTTTATTATTGGTTGACTTTGTGTTTAGGCTCTTGTTTGACACTTTAGAGTAGCTTGTGTTTAACTGTTCAGATTCTCCTAGCTCTTCTTCATCTGTTTCTTGTGTGGATATGTGGTATAATTTTTAAGATTGTACTTTTTGTGCAATTGTTTTACCTCGAGGAGAAAGTTTCTTTGCCTCTGTTCCTTCTCCAGAAATCTTTATCTGTTCTGTTTGTTTTTGTGAAGACTTTTTTCCCTAGCTCCTATGGTTTGTTTAAATTCTCTCCCTCACTAAGTTCCCCCTTTCCCTTATACTTTCTATTTGGGGACCCATCCTCTCTTACAGCAGCTCAGTATCCCACCCCACCCTACCCCCAATTTTTTTTTCTGTGATGCTTTTCTGTGTCTAGTTCCTCACCATTAGGGTATCCAGCAAGAGGGACCCAGATCAGGTCAGTCCAGAAAGGTGAGTCCATCCTGAAATGTCTATTTTGTGTTTAAATAGTCCAGTGAACAGTGACTGGATTGCCTGAGTACACCTCTTGCCAACAGTTTTCCGGAAATCTTGCCCCTATTTCTCTCTTTTTTTCCCAATGTGCCCTTTTGTCTGTAGCATTCCTCAGCAGCTTGTGCTCTGTCTTGGGTTTCTCTAGACTTGGGTCCCTGTGCCCAGATATGTGTCGCATTGTACTTGCTGCTGTGAATGGCTCTGTAGTCTGTATCCACTGGAGGAGGGACCAGGGCTGTGCTGCCTCTGCGCTACTCCCAAGCTGCATGGGAACAAGAGAGGAAGAGGGGTCCAGACTGGCGGCTGCGGGAAGAAAATCTATCTTGTTCAATTCAGTTTCTGTGGCGTCCATCTCCACTCTCTTTTGTCTTCCAGAGTTCTGAGCAAGTGGAATTTGTCCTTTTATTTGTTGATTCTGAGGGAACATTTTTATCCAGGGGATGTCTTATCTCATAATATTGATGATGTCACTCAATTGGTCTAATTCTTGATTCTTGATTTTTCTGATATGGTCTTGGTTCTCTTGGATTCTACAAGAACTATTGAAGATCGATTAATAATCACATTTTCAAGATTTTGTTAATGTCCTAGGATGCAGTTCCTCTGGGTTTACATAAATCTGAAGCAGTTCTGTGCTTTCTTATTGCACTACTCATTCATTTAAAGCTATTTTTGGTTGTTAAATATATGTTTGGGGCTAAGTTAGGCACTGGAAATATAGACATACTATTTAGACTCAAGGAGTTCATGTGAAAATGAGGGTGACAGACCAGATAAAAATACCACTATACAGAATAATATGTTTTATAATACCAGAGAAAAGCAAGGTGAATAGAGGAACCTGGGAAATCATATCAGAATGTTGAATTTGAGGTTGAATGCAATATAGTAAGTGGCAGTTAGGAAGGTCAAAAAAGAAAAAAAAAACCCAGGTAATTAGTTAAAAATAAATGGGAAGTTTGGAAGAATATTTATTTAGCAGGAAGATGTGAGAGAACAAGAAACTTTCTGGGAATCAAGGTTAATAGGTATGTTTGGAATTCAGGATGAGGGAGAAGAGGGAATGCTGCTGGAAAAGTTGGTCAGAACAACTTCATGATAATCTTGGATTTCTTCCTGTGAGCTATAGACAGCAATTAAAGCAACTTTTCCCCCCAAGCTTGAGATAAAGGAACCTTTTTCAAAGGAAAAAAAAAAAAGCCAAATAAACAATTAACAGCAAGAAAGAAAACACAAAACAACTTGTTGTTCCCCAGTGTTGACTTAAATTATTCTTATTTTCATGTTGGTTATGTAAAAACACAAGAATAGTCTGGAATTCTTGTACATATAATTCATATACAATTATACAGTGAAAATACATTTATAAATTAAATATCAATGCAACTACAAAACTAATAAAATTCAATTTAACAACATTAATTTATGTGAGAGTAAATATTTTGCTGAAACTAAATTGCACTTGCTATCCTATAGATTTTACTACCATGTTTCAGGTAATAAGTGAATTCTGATGGTATTTTTCCTATTTGAACTACTGCAAAATCTTTACCATCATATTCCATCCTGACATTCTTTTGCTTCTATTTTTATTGTCAGAGATTAATGGGGGAAAAAGTCATTTTATTTGGATCCAAAGAAAACATAAATCCAAATGCAGGAGCACTTAAATTATGTGATAATACTTAGTTATAATTCAATATATGTTTAGACTAAGTGTTTTCTATTACATGACATGTTAAAATTTTCTTAGAAGATTTGTTTGTGGATTCAATTAGAAAAAAATACTGCATTAAAGAATTTTAGTTATCTTGCTTGTCTGCTACCAGGTTAGTTGTCTTCCTTATAGTTGATAGAGAATGAAATATCAATTTTCTGCTTTTACTTTTCACCATTATTTATTTATTCATTCATACAGTAGTTACTGAGACATTGTGGCAGGTACTGAGGATATCATGGTGAGTTAAAAAGACCAGGCTCTTTTCTCCAAGGAGTTCAAGTCTTTTCTAGGTAATAAATAACTCAATAATTTCCAGGGCTGTGCTTGACTGTTAAAACTGGGGAGCAGAATTAACACATAAATACATTATATGATAACTTCTAATGTATAAAGCTGTATAGCCTATACAGTAGCCACTAGCTACATGGGTCTATTTTTATTGTAAATTAATTAAAATGAAATAAAGTTAAAATCCAGCTCCTCAGACATGCAAGCTACATTTCAAGGGCTCAATAGCTACATGTGGCTAGTGTCTACACTATTAGACAGGGAGATACAGAACATTTCCATCATTGTGGAAAGTTCGTCTGGGTGGTACTGATATACGGAGTGATGCTGTACGTAGCCTTAATAAAACATTTTGAAGCTGAAACTGGATAAAATACTTGGTGAACATTTTAGTCCTTAAAATTTGTTTATTTTAGTTGATCCACAAGATGGATTCAATTTGAAATCAACGATACTATAATATGTACTCTAAAATTTCTAAATTGCACTATTTATACTCATTTTATTTAATGATGGCTTTTTTGAGACATTGAATAATCTTAAAATTTCAGTTAACATTAATTGGAGTTTTGAAGGGACCGATTCCAAAAATACAGTCTCTGTAAAAAGTGGTGGCTGTCTAGATATCAAATTAGAAGAAGGAATTCAAATATAAAAGCATTTATTTTAATGAATATCTTTCTTGAACAACAATATTAACATAAAATCCTTACAATTTAGGAACTGTGTTGGAAAGCTCTTGTTCAGCAGTTGGTTGCTTGGTTGATACTGCTCTAAAATTCTTCCATAGCAAATGAGTGACATAGTCTTTTTAAGGAACAGAAGATGAAACTGAAGCAGTATTGGGAGAGATGAATTTTTTAAAAATGGTTTATCTTTGAAAAATATTTTTTGAGAAAACTGAACTTTTGCTTTAATCCCCTTGATCTGCATAGAGTCTAATACTCCTCAATGACCCTGGGTTTATAGGGCTATAATTAAATGTTTACAGTCACTTTAAAGATGTTCTCAGAACCACCTATCACAATTTTCTATGTTCATGCAGGATTTCAAGGACTATGTTTAAGGTCATCACATTTATGTTTCAAAATCATTGTATTCCTATGAGATCTCTAATTACTCTCAGACAAACTATTTATGATGGACATGTGATCAAAACTGCACTGGTTGACAGACTTGGTTTGTGTGGTACAATTTTCCTTAATTGTATACGATCATTCACTGTAATTGTTACAGATCACATTATCTACTCAATCTTGCCTTTTCAAAGTACAGACATGGTTTTGTAACTACTGCATTTCAGATTGCACCCCCGACCTAATCATGGATCTCACAAAATCAAAAAGTCTAAATTTGTGACTCCACCCAAGGGATAGAACTTCAGGGATTTGAATTTGCTCAGTGTATCTGTAACCAGTCCAGAGGATTTGATTTTTGTTTGTTTTTGCTTTTTTTTGTTTGTTCTGGATGGGGAGGCAGTTCTCACATAGATTCAAGAATAAATGTGGAATGCATATTATTCCCTATACAGACTGGGTTATAAATAGTCCTATACTTACAACTGTGAAGCTAGCATACGGTGAGCACAAAAACATGTTAATTTCCTCCCATTTTTGTCTCCCTTCTTTTGTATCCTAAATGCTGTTTTTGTTTTGAATTTTTTTACTTATTTTGAAGATTCTTTTAACATTGAATTTTGCTCTTTAAATGTTATTATGGCCCTTAGGATTTGCATTGTGGCCTTGAGCTGGGATTTAATTTGTCTTGTCTTGTGTTAAATATGTTATGAGATGCTGGTGAGGTATTTTGGATCTTGGATAAAGCAATACTAAAACTCAGCCAGTCTGAATACATTTTATTTCTAGAAGGTTCTGTGCACACTGAAAAACTTGAAATAACTTCCCAACTAATCTCAACTAGAAAGTGGTTGTTTTAGTGTGATTTCTGCTTCCTATTCCTAATTGGGGAACACCTATTGCTCATAGTTTATTTTGGTTTTTGATGTGTAAAAGTGTCTATCTCCCAGATTCTTTTGGCATTTTCAGTTTGGTAAAAAATAAGATAGAGATCATGACAGGAGGGTAATAAATATCTTTCTGTTTTTTTTTTTTTAATTCCCTGTCTAGTGTTTATTATGTAGCATATTTTATATTATGTTTGAAAAATAACTCATCCATTATTACAGAAAACCAACTATAGTGAGCATGGATAATTGTTCTCTCCGAGAACCATCAGATATTTTAAATTCCTAAAGGAGTGAGCCCAGTAGCCCATTATTTTTAATTAGTTAATCAGTTTTTGGGGAAAGTCAGTATTGCTTATGTGTTGAAGTGCATTGGCACTATTCCAAAGAATGGTAGCTTAATATTTAAAAGTTTAGAAAAGGTGGTATTTAGGGCTTGTGGAAATTTGGTAGGCCGATATGATCTGTGGTGTCTTTTAAAATGGAATTTTATATATTGACAAAGGCTTTACTTCTGTCAACTAGTAGCAACATAATTGATTGTTGGAGGTTGTTAGTTGAAGATAAGATTCTTGTTATCTGCATTTCAGGAAAGACTCTCGTGTTATTCCACGGAGCAGCAATTCTAAACCAATAAACTACACACCACTGATAACTGTGCATTTTAATGGACTCATTTGGCTCTTCACCTTAGGAATCGCAAAGACTAGGAGTTAGGTGGCATTTAATGTTTCATTCTTTCTCCAAAGCCTTTTCAATTCAACAAAATTTGTCTTTAGTTGAACAATAACAATGACTTCCACACACTCTAATGTACTGAAGTCATTAAATGACAAGTGTGCTTCCTTAGTGAATTTTCAGTGGTTCTTAGTCTCATAGAAGAAGCATTCTTTCTCTGTTCTTTTGCCCTCCCTTGCCTCCTCCTCTCTCCCTCCATACCTCTCTCTTCTGCCTCCCCTCTTTTTTTCTTTCTTTCAGTTTTGGAGCTAAAAGTTATATTAGAGGTAATCCAATGAAACTTTCATTTGAGGAACTAAGGCCCAGATAGGTTCTTCAGTACTAGAGCCAGAACTAGACCCTAGATTTTCCTGATCAGTTCTTCGTGCACCACACTCACTGCCTCCTTATAATATAGTACTGTACTGGCAGGAGCAAAACACATATGCACTGAGCCTTTGCTGTGTGTAAGAGGCTATGCTAAATGTCCTGGAGGAAACCGTGTCAGTGAGACCAAGGTCATTTCCTCAAGTGGTTTACATTCTACCAAGGGAAATGTGTCACATATGGCTGTAACTACGGTATTATAATTGCCATGAGATTGTAAAGAAAAATCCTGGGGTGAAAGGATTTAAGTCTGAGATTATCTTTCTCTATCCCTCTGTGTTTTCATCTCATTTATTTCTCTCTTGAATTGCATGTTTTCTTTGAGCCTTAGGCAGGGAGAGCACTCACAGTCAGGGACAGCCTCAGCCACCTCAGACCCTGGTCACAGAAGATTCACAACTGCCCCAAAGGTGGAAAATCTTCCCTCCCCTTAGTTCACAAAGCATAGTATTTTTCAAAAGAAACCTTTTCTGGGAATCTAAATAAAAGAGACAAGATAAAAAAGCATAGAAACAGAGGAGTTACATAGAACCTAGGATGTTTGTCTTAGTATCTGAAAGACCAGCCGGCGACCTGCTTGCCCAGGACGGTGTGCAGACCCCCTTCCACTCCTTGCCTTAAACCCAACCCCTCAGGAAGGAACTCAGAGAATTTCCTGCCCAGCTCCCTCCTTTTCCAAGCTTCTGGTCAAGGAAGTTTGGAAAATAATCTCCAGTTACTCTAGCAAAGCTAAATAGTGGAGCATTAACTGCCTGAGGGAGAAAGCAATTATCACCCTCCTCTGGGCATTCACTAGGATGAAAACAAAAGATATTTCTTCACTCCTTCTATGAGGTGCTCCTTCCTCCGGTTCTCACAGTAGGAAAGGCTGTTTCTACCCAAAGAGTTACATAAAATCCGGGAACTCTCCAGAGGAGAGTGAGATGCCTCTGCTAGGCATGATGAGGATGGTTGATGATAAGTATGATGAGGATGATGACGATGATTTTCTGTTTACTTTTCTTGTTTGGAAACTAATGTATTGTTTTATATTTTATCTTACTTGCTCCTCATAACAACTCTATGAAAGTAGTACTAGTACTTTTACAAATGAGAAACTCAGTAACTTGTCTGAGGCCAGTGACTAATACATCTTTGACTCAAATATAGATTTCCTCTGACCTCAGAGTCCACACTCTTCCCACTGCTAGCACACTGCGTCTCATGGCAGAGGTGGCTTTCTAAACCTATTGATGGGGTGGCTGGGATAGATGATGCTATGCCTCTCACTTAGGTTCCTCCCTTTCATAGGGCACTTAAGGACATCAGTGTACACTGTTACAACAGTTCACCTCCTTTTAGAGGAAGAATGGACCCAAATACAGAATTTCTCACTTTTAGTTTATTTCGTCTTTATGCGCAGATTTTTCTCCAATTCTTAATTGTAGGAAACCAAAAAACCGTACTTAAAACTTGCTTTTAGAAGTTTTCTTCTTTTCACAAATAGTTTTCCAAGAGTTTGTTATTTTACAGAGAATTTGGCATAAAGAAATGCTTTTCTGTACACTAAAAAGGGTGATTTTTACTATATGCCAATTATATTTCAATTTTAAAAAGTGAAAACAAAGCTAATTTCAGATCATGGTAAATATTAATAAGAGAATAGAACAGGGAAATGAGCTAGAGCAAAACAATGTGTTTTTAAAAATTGAGTGGTTTCCCCGTATTTGATTTTGAGCATTACTTTTTTATTTTAGGCTTGAATATAACATGTTAAAGGAAATCTTAATTTTAAACACTTCTCTTGCGCACACATCTCTGCCTTCAGAATTAGGGGTGTATTATCCTAAGAACGTGCCTGCCACTTGCTAGCTATAGCTGTGACAACTCATGGATAGTGTGGCCCAAACTTGTATCTGAAGCGTGGTGCTTTGGGCAGGGTGATTATTTCAGGACTGAGAATTGATGGGGACATGGCTAACAAATGGGAGGTGTATGTTAGGCAAATAAAAAAGTCTTACCAACAAAGATAACTATTCCCACAAATATGGAAAAAAGAAAAGACGACTAGTTTATTATTGAGTAACCACAGCAGAATACATGCTTGTATGTAGCCTGCAAAGACTAGGAAGTCAGAATGATGTTTCATAAAATTTTTCCAGAAAAGTAGAGCTACAATAAAACTTCTCTTATTTCCTCAGTTACATCTGGAGATAGCCCCTAGATTAACCCTGGAGGTTAAATTTTGGGTTATGAGGCCTGCAACCTTTGAAATATCTCTGCATTCTAAAAATTAAGAGACTGGGTCTATCTAGTCCTGGAGATTTCCATTTCCATTCCAGTAGGTTAGTGCAAGGACTCAGTCCCCTTATATTTTCAAGGAGGTACTTTCAAGGGGGGAAGAAAAGAGAGTTGCTTCCTTTCCCTTCATAAGCAAAGAAAATTCTTCTTCTTCTTCTTTTTGTTTATCCTCTAGTAGGAAGGGTGGAGCTTTCACTTTCTCATTAGTGATCCATCCCTTGAACTTGGAGTCAAGCTGAAATTAGGGTTGGGGTAAGAATTCTTAAGCATGTATGACAGCATCATATATTTGCTGGCAGCAAGATAGTTTGCACCATTTTAGTTTTCTTGGACTAATTCAATCATCATAACCATAAATGAACATATAGGCATTTAACAGCTCCTTTATATGGAGTTGCAGTATCTGACAATCTCAGGTTTTATCAACTAAGCTTAATATGAGAAAGGGCAAAAAGATCTGAAACTCCAAAACACAGCCACAAAATCCAAGCAGCCCTTGTACTTCAGTAGAGTTAATTAAGCTCTCTCCAAATCTTTTTATACATAGTCTAATATGCTTTATTGTCTGGTTTCCCAGTCTACAACAGATTCAACAGAATATATTAAAATGTACAATGGCTGGGGAGAATTTTTTTTTTAATAGAATGTATGACAGTGGAAAGCTTAATGTCAATAATGCTATAAAGGAAAATGACCTATAATTTGGAAGATAGGAACTAATGGTATGGACATTAAAATATGTATTTTAATATAAATAAAAGGTAGTGTTGGGTAAATACTAGATTCTTAGTTCATGGACATTCTCTTCTCTTTTTTTTTTCTCTCTGAAAGCATTACTGTATTACAGGGCAGCACAAAAATTGGTGTACATACTATTACCCTGAATTTTGAGAAGAGTTTTATGATACAGGCACCCTGTGTAAAATAGGAAAGCAGTGTATATGTATATAATAAACTCAAGATGTTAAAATTGAAACACATTTTGGCATTTAAATATATATGCATAAGTATATCATAAAATTCAAATATTTCATATAATAGTAATAATAGCTACCATTTACTAAAAGCTAATTCTCTAAGGACTTTATACATCATAGCTCATATTGTTTCATTTGTCTTATTTATGCTGAATCAGATGAAACTTCTTTTCCCAACAGAGCTAGATAATTTCACTTTCTATCTATTTTTATTATCAACAGCTTTATTTTTCATCTAATCTTATTTCAATTTTTAATATAGAAGTTCTGTGAGAATAGAATTATGTCTGACTAGTATTTTGATTTCATGATTATTCCTTTTGTATAATAGATGCTTAGTAAACTTTAGTGGAATTAATAACTAATTAAATCCATTGTACAATTTCATATGCACTATGTCCTTTCTTATATTTATTCCTTAACAGGCTAGGGATAGTATATGTCTGGGATTCAAACAGAACAAATACGTAAATTAAGCATGGATGGCCAGCTTAAGTTTGTAAGAGTCAACATCTATTTCATTTGTTGCTTCCCAATTACTATTCTTTAAGAAAGTTTAAATATTCATACAGGAAAGCACCTTAATGCAAGATTTAATTCAGATTTAAAACTTTCTATCCAAAACAACTTTGGTTCAAAATCAAGTGTTGGGTAATCTAATTTTAAGTGTAAGCCCATTTAGGACTGCAATCTTACCCTTCATTTTAATCTAAATTCATTAATTAATTTTACATAATGTCCATATTAGGTCAAATTATTTGAACAATAAATTACATTCCATAAAATCTGTGAGAAAAGGAGGCTGTGTGCTTTGGTGTCCTAGGCTGCACAAAGCAAATACCATGAAATGGGTTGGATTAGACAATGGGAATATGTTTGCTTATGGTTTTGAGGTCATGAAAAGTGTCCACATCAAGGCATCATCAAGGTGATGCTTTCTTCCTGAGCTGGCTGTTGGCAATCCTTGGCCCTTAGTTGTCACATGTTAAGGCACATGGCAGCGTCTGCTTGTCTCTCGCTTCTCTTCTGGGTTTTGTTGATTTCAGCTTCTTGCTTCTATGACTTTTTCTCTGTGTCTCAATTTCATTATCTTATAAAGGGCCCCAGTAATAGGATTAAGACACATCCTGATTGAGATGGGTGGGACACACCTTAACTGAAGTAAATTCATCCAAACGTCCAACTTTCAATGGATTTATACCCACAGGAACAGATTAAAGAACATGTTTTGTTTTGTTTTTTTCCTGGGGTACATACAGCTTCAAACCACCACACTCTACCCTCTGGACCCCCAAAAGACATGTTCTTTCCACATGCAAAATACATTCATTCCATCACAATATCCCAAAAGCCTTAAGTCAGTTCAGAAACTATGCTTAGTACAAAGTCTCATCAAAATCAGCTATGGGTGTGGTCTGTTCTGGGGCATAATTCCCTTCTGTCTGTGGACCTGTGGAACCTAGAAAACAAGTTATCTGCTTTTAATATACAATGGAGGACAGGCATGGGATAAACATACCCATTCCCATGGGGAGATATTGGAAGTAAAATAGGGGTTCCAGGTCCCAAACAATTCTGAAACCTTTCAGGGCAAGCTCCATTAGCTTTCAGGGTCTGAGAGCCATCTATGAAACAGTGTTTTATTTTCTGGGCCTGATGGAGTGGCAGCCCCAGTTCTTCCAAGTACTTGCATGGTGGCCATGTTCTCTACAAACACTCAGGTGAAGGGCACCCTCAACAAGCATTGGGGTACTGGCCAGACTCTCCACAATCCATGGGGCATAGGTTCCAACCACTGAGAACAGTGGGGTGACAGCACTTTTACTGAACAACTGTGTGGAAGGCACCCCTTCTCCAAGCACCAAGAAAGACTCACCCTTTCCACATACATGGGTGGGCCCACTCTCTTGGCCCAAGAAGGTGTCTTCAGTTCTTGTCAGCTTCTACAGTTCTGCCCTTGAAGTGATTTTTTTCCTTCAGTCTGTTCCTTTTAGTCCAGGCCGGCACTAGTTCTGTTCATACAGATCTCGAAAAAACGTGTTGGTTTTGCCTGTAGTACACAAGAGTCCAAACCATCAGACAAAAGAACTTTCCATGGATCCCTCCTACATAACTTCACCTCCAATCTTGAGTTGCACAGAAGTTGCTGACTGGTTCCATGCTCAGTTAAACCCTTGCATGGGGCACTGTTTTCTGAGAACTTGCTTTCCAGAAACTCAGAATTTTCCAAACCATCAATTTCTGGTTTCTTTGTGCCTAGGATTCAGTTCTCAGCTTATCCCTTTCCTCTCACATTTTATTATAGGCTGCAAGGAGAAACCAGGCTGCACTTTTCCACATTTAGCTTGGAAATCTCCTCAGTTAAATATCCAAGTTTGTCACTTTTCAGTTCTGCCTTCCATCTGACACCAGTCAATTTTGCTAACTTCTATGCCACTCTAAAACAAGGATCACCTTTCCTCCAGTTTGCAACAACATATTTATCATTTTCTTCTAAGGCCTCATCGGAAATACCTTTATCATCCATATTTCTGCCAAAGTCTCCTGAAAGCAGTCTAGGCTTTTTCTTTCAAACAGCTCACTCTTCTTCCAGCCTGTATCCATTACCCAATTCCAAAGCTGTTACCACACTTTTGGTGTTGGCAGTGACAACATACCACTCACCTCGTACCAAAATATGTTTTAGTTTCCTAGCCTGCTCAAAGCAAAAACCATGAAATGGGTTGGGTTAGACAATGGGCATTTATTTGCTCATGGTTTTGAGGCTGGGAAAATGTTCAAATTAAGGCATCATCAAGGTGATGCTTTCTTCCTGAAGACTGGATGCTGGTGATCCTTGGTCTTAGCTTGCCACATGGCAAAGCACTTGGTGGTGTCTGTCACTCTCTTTTCTTCTGGGTTTTGTTCATTTCAGCTTCTTGCTTCCATGGCTTTCTCTCTGTCTGATTTTCATTTGGTTTGTAAAGGACTCTAATAATAGGATTAAGACCCATCCTGTTTGAGGTGGGTTACACCTTAACCAAAGTAAGCTCATCAAAAGGTCCTACTCACAATGGGTTTATACCCATAGAAATGGATTAGATTTAAGAACATGTTTTTTCTGGGGTACATACAGCTCCAGTCCACCACACCATGCCTAATTTTAATTTGGACTTTTTAATTTCCTAGCCTACTATGCTTATATGTGATCAAGGAATCCTCAACTATTGAATGGTTTTTGTTCCCAAAGAGCATTTCAAATCAACTCTGTAAAAATACTAAAATCCACCAAATTTACACTTTGAATGGGTATATTTGCTGGTATATGAATTATATTTCAATGAAGATGTTAAAAAGAATACAGTGGGGTTCCTTAACTCTGTATCATCTCATGCCTGTGACTTTTTCCTGATATTCTCTCTAATATAATACCCAGTAAAGGCCAATTACCAGTTCTGCTGCTGTTGCTAAACTTGTTAAGCAGTTTGGATTTTCTATCACGTATTTCTCAAAGGAGAGTCTTAAATGTGGGCCACATTTTCCTTTGAAACATTGTATTTTTCTAAACATAACTGTGGATATTTGATCAAAGATTTAATAAGCAGTTTGGAGGTGGGGGAGGGAAGACTTAAATTTTATGGCCCCAGTTTTTCTCCTTCATGCCTCAAATTACACCCAATCAATTGAATTTACCATAATAGCTCCTTACCATTTTGCAAAAGCAACAGCTAAAACACCAAGTACTGATTGTTTCCTTTCCTGAACTTCTGTAACATTTCTTTTTCTATAATTTATTTCAGTTGGGATATAGATACAAATATGTGTGTGTGTATATATATATATATATATATATATGTTTCACATCTTCAGCTACATTTGTAAGTTATAAGTCTCTAGGAGATAGAACTGATTTTCCTAGAGAGCTAACATACTTCTCTACACATATCAGGTACTCAGGAAGAGAGGCTGAGTATTAATCCTCGTGAGTGGGCTTTATGAGTACTTCAGAAAATTATAGAATGGGTTAATATTATAGATGTTCTCTGCCATCTTACAAGGCTCATCATAGGAGCTAGCCTTTGTCCAGAAAATGGCAGCTTCTTGTACAATAATCTTTGCTTAGAAGACTGATTTCTTGGAATTATAAATAAAATTGAAAACATACATCTATTCTCATGCATTTCTTAAAAATTAAAAACAAATGTAGGAAATATGTCATATGGTACAATTATCTGACATACAAGGTACAATATAGCAGTAAGATGGAATTTTGAACAAATGACCAAGCATTCAAATAAGCACCTTTCGTAGGATGTCCTTGGCAGGCAGCACACTTGTTCCACTAAAGCTGCTATAAAAGTATTTTTGGAGCTCTTCTTTTGGATTTTCTGTCAAAACCAGTGTGCCCCCAACTAAAGCCGTGTTCCTTAATGCAATCTTGTGGGGGCAGACTTATTACTCTTTGATTAGTGTGGGACCTCCTGATTAGGTTGTTTCCATGGAGATGTGACCCACCCAAGGTTGGTGGGACCTTTTGATTAGATTATTTCCATGGAGGCGTGACCCCGCCCATTAAGGGTGGGTCTTAATTAGATCACTGGAGTCCTTAAGAGAGCTAAGAGCCTACACAGACCCAGATGCTTGGAGATGCTGGGAGAAGCAGACAGAAGGATGTTTGGAGATGTTGAGCTAAGAGACAAAGCCCAGAGTTTGCCCCAGAGAAGCTAAGAGAGGACCCCCAGATGCTTAGAGAGAAATGCCATGGGAAAACAAGCAAGGATGCACAGAGGCTGAGAGAGAGAAGCTAAGAGAGACAGTAGCGCAGAGACATTTTGGAGAATGCCATTTCAAAACCAGAACCCAGGAACAAAGGACCAGCAGACACCAGCAACGAGACTTCCCAGCTAACAGCGGGGGTTCTGGACACCACTAGCCTTTCTTCAATGAAGGTATCCTTTTGTTGATGCCTTAGTCTGGACAATTCTATGAACTGTAAATTTGTAACCTAATAAATCCCCTTTATAAAAGCCAGGCCAGCTATTTTGCGTAATGGCAACTTTAGCAAACTGGAATAGGCAGTGTACAAATTTCATGAGTAAATAATTTTGCTACTTTTAAATCATTATCTGTTTTTTTAACCAAATGATATTTCTCAGGTTAATCATCCCATTTATTCTAATCTTAGCTCAGAACCACTTTGGAGTGCTTCTAAAATTTATACCTACTCCCCAAACAGGAATATTTGCTACCATTGACAGTTATAAAAAATAGTTTTAGAAGTTGGCAGTATCACTACAACAAAATTGTATCTTGGTTCACTGCCAAACACATGATAAGCATTCAACTGAACGTTGGTTGAATGAGTGAATGAATGGAGGGATTGATATCATATATTGGTTATTTTGTGTTACTTTGAAGATCATACTCATTTAACTATATATTTATATACTACTCAAAAATCAAGTATTCCATAGTCACAGCTTGTGTATACTGATTCTGTTTGTTCTTCAAACTTTTTTACTTTTTCTTCCTCATGCCGTAGCTTTTGACCTATTTATATTAGCATACAGTCTATTCATTTATCTATAGCTGCCTAATCTGGAGAACAGAAACTAAGCCATAGTTAATAGGAAACTTGTTTCAGATTTCTCACCAGCTTTCCATGCCTTCTCTCTTTTGACTGGTAGAAGCTCTGTGATGCCTTCTGCCCATGTCTAAATGTCTGTATAACAAACATCTTTGGACCTTCATATGTGAATACCTTTACTTAGTTTAAGTAATTAGCAACCAAATCTTACCTTGTTTTGTCAAGTTTCCTGCCCTCTCATTGCAGGGTGCTGTTCTGGTAATTAGATTGCATTTGACCTTTGTAAAGACAGAATTAAAAGATATTACTGGAAGTCTGTAATCTTCTAGTCATTTATCATATTCTTATGCTCCCCATTTAATGAAGCAGGGGCATCTCTCTTTTTAGAAACATGTTTCTTATTTATTTTAGTGTCTTTCAATACTTACCATTCATTATTTTTCTTATCCTTCCTTTAGCCTCTTATCTCATGAAAAAAGACAGATTTGCTGAAAAAGAAGAAAACATAATGGATTTGTTTATCTTTCAAAAATTGCTAGGGCTCTTCCTCCACATACTAAAATTTTAATTAACCATTTATCTTTCTTTGTGCCATTGAAATTTACTAAGGGCATCTGGAAGGAAGCATTCCCCTCTTCACAAAGCCTGCACTGATGGCTCGCCGTCCTTTGCGGTCCCAGAGCTCTCTTGGCTTTGTTTATTTTGCCTTGTATTGAAGTTATTTGTGTGCAGTTCTTAGTTGCCATAAATAATAAAATAAGTAGTTACTGATTAAGCATTTCATTGGGGCCAGGTGCTTTTTATTTCTCACAGTTACCTTGCAGTGAAGGTATTATGATCCCACATACGAACATATAAACATATGTATTTACTTTTTTATGTAAATAACTTCGTGATTTTTAGCAAGATTATTTTTGCTCATGCAAATTCATTAAAAATAGAGAAATTCAAAGAAAACCTTCACCCTCACAAATGACCTCCAATTCCTGCCATCTAGAAATACTAGAATTTACTAGAGGTGAACAACTTCAGAAATCACTTTGCATTGTTAGGTAGATAGGTAGACAGAGAATTTTATATTATACAACTCACTTTTTTTATTAGAGAAGTTGTAGGTTTACAGAAAGATCATGCAGAAAATAGAGAGTTCCCATATACCTGCCCCATTTTTTAACATTTTGCATTAATGTGGTAGCTTTGTTACAATTTATGAGATAACAGTATTATAATTGTGCTGTTAACTATAGTCCATTGTTTACATTAGGGTTCACTGTTTGTGTTATACTGTCCAATGGTTGTCACTGTTTTTTTTTCTTGCACTTAAATTTTTATTCTAGCAACATATACAACACCTAAAATTTCCCCTTTTAACCACATTCAGATATAATTCAGTGGTATTAATTACATTCATGATGATGTTTTACCCTCACCATTATATGTTACCAAAACTTTTCCATCACCATATACAGAAACTCTGCACCAAGTAAGAATTCTCTGTTCCTTATGCACTCCTCAGCCCCTGGTAACCTGTATTTTAATTTCAGACTCTGAATTTCTTATTTTAATTATTTCATATCAGTGATATCATGCAATATTTGTCCTTTTGTTTCTGGCTTATTTCACTCAACATAATGTCTTCTCTCTGCCAGGCATCAAGCCAGTCTGTATCACATCCTCACACAAATGTCTGGTTATCACTTGTTTTTCTCAATTTGTTTTCATTCTAATTTGTGGACAACCTGTTTACAATATTTATGGGATCAAGATCATTAATATTTTAATACATACAACTACCACCATATCCCCCAAAACATCAATATGTAACTTCTAAGAACAAGATTCATTTACACAATCTCAAAATCATTATTCAACCCATGAAATTTAACTGTGAAAGTCTATTATCTAAAATGTAATGTATATTCAGATTTCCCCAGTTTTCTCTAAAATTCTGTTTATAAGTTTCCCCCCTTATGATACAATCAAATATTACACATTTTGGTTTACATGTTTCAATCTGCTTTATTGTAGAACAATCCCCCTGTTTTGTTTTGTTTGTTGTTTTTATGACATTGGCATTTTTAAGGAGTTCTGAAATCTGCATTTTTCTGATTGTTTCCTCTTGGTTAGGATCAAATTAAATGTTTTTGGCAAGAATACTGCATAGGTGATGTTGCAATATTGCACACTTCTTATTGCATCATATGAAGAGGTATCTAATATCAGTTTATCTCATTCTTGGTAATGTCAACTTAGATCACTTGGCTGTTAGATATCCCCATTGAAAAAGTGAATTTTCACTTGGTAATTAAGAAATTATCAGTGTGGTGACACTTTGGGACCATAAGAACATAACCTGTTCTCCAAGAACCTTAGTCAATGGATTTAGCTTTCTTTGTTGATCCTCACCTGACTCAGTCATTACACTGGTGGTAGTACAAAGGTGATTTTCTAATTCTTCCCCTGCCTCTTTTTAAGTACCCCTCTGAGTTAAGAAGCATCTCTCCCTGCCCAGAGTTTGCTGAGCCTCATTTTTCTGCCTGGTGGTTTGGAATGACATCTCTCAAGAAGCACTGAGAGATGTCTGAGTATCAGGAACACAGGTAAAGAGTATGTACATTAACCCGCTCTTTAAATATTCCCATTGTGGGAGAGTAATTCATCCAATAGCTGGATGATCTTTGAGGGAAACAAAGAATTCTCAAAATATGTTTTTCTCCAGCATTAGACCTCAGATATGTTTCTCTTCCTTTAAGTAAAAAGTAAAGAAACACCCCACTGCAAATATTAAAGTGATTCCAAAAGATAAAGGGAGCAATATCCTAAGGACTCAGAAATTGATTTACTGTAGGAAAGTGGAGAGTATTTTAGAAAATATATGCCTCAAGGCTTTGTTTTTAATTAGAAGAGAACCTTGCTTCTATAAAACATGAGCAAGCTGTTTTTTTAAATTACTTGGGCTGAGGTGGTCCCCTGGGCATTGATATTTTAAAGTCTCTCCAGGTGACTTGAATGTGCAGGCAGGGATGAGAATTTTTAGGGGGAGAAGAGGTAAATTCAGCTTGAAGGTTGGGTGGAATTTAAACATGTGGAGGTTGAGGGAGGGAAATCAAAATGAAGAGAATAGTGCAAGCAAAGGTTAACCCTACTGATAGCAAGGATTTGCCATTCTTTTCTTCACATGAGGTCTTTTTCCTGGCATTTTTACCTGAAAGGTAACTTGAAAGATGATGAAACAAAGCTCATTCATTTATAAGAATCATAGGCAGAGGTATTCCTGTGATATTGTTATTTATAGAAGCGTAAGAAAATGTTCCTGATAACATCTTTCAGCTTGTCACTTGCAACATAACAAGCCCTTTCGCTCCAATCCTGTTAGGCCCATTGGTATAAGGAAATTACACTCTTACGTGTATGGCAAGATATTAAACAAAATATGGTTTATTGAAAACATGCTCCAATATAGCAATGATACTGAAAACAAGCAAAATAAGTACAATTTTGGTTTTTATGTTTCTGCTTTGATCATAGGCTTAGAAAAGAATTTTAAGCCTGTATATACTGGTTTTGAGATGCAAGAAACATAATGTAAATATTTTGAAGGAACAGAATCAAGAGCAGTAAGTCACAGATAGCCACCAGATGAAAAGCATAAAACCAACTGTGTCAGGGCTTCAGATCAGAGTAAGGTTTCAATTTTCATACCCACTGAGGCGAGCCAAATTGAAGATAAACATGAGTAAATATTGACAATCCAAACTTCTGAATTCATAGTTGTCTGGTAATAAATGTTTCTTGGGGTTTCCGCATATTCCTAATCTAAAAATACATATACCATGGGAAAAAATGGAAACCATTTGGAAATATTTTCTTTTCTCCCATTATATTGTCAGAAAAACACAAGTTTTGCAGAAGTCAGTTAATGCAGAATGGCAGACAATATGGACTCATTATATCTTTCATATCCAAAAGAAATGGATATCTAAATTAGTACCTGATACTAAAAAAATTTATGTCCACAGATTTCAGAATAAATAGGAAAAGTAATTTCAGCCAGATTTAAACCTAAGCAAATAGTTTTTCTTTGCATTTGAAAATGCTGCCTAGAAGTTTTTATAGGAAGATAGGTACTTAACAGTGACCCTTAGTAAGATTACAAGATGTCAACCCAACATGACACCCTATTCTTTGAAAGTTCTAGATGCCTGTGATGGGTTCTCGAGTGCTAAGGCTCACCAACCTATGATATAAGGAAAAGAATATTTCTCTCCAGGTTTTCAAAGTAATGCAACATTCAAAAATAGAAAAAAAGGAGAGAAGGAAAGTCAGTAAAGTGATAAAAATACTGTTGTCCGAAGGCCTAATGTATTTATGTCGCTGTCACTAACTAGCTAGTGACTTTGGGTAAATCATCTTACCTATTGACCTAATTTACTAAGTGAGCAGGAGGCTGCTATCTCAGTGGAAATAGAATCACTTTTCTCCCTTGAATGAAGTCTTGCTTTAATATGTAAAGCAGATGAAAATAAGGATACAGGGGTTAATGTCCTTGAGTGCCTCCTTTTACGACTATCCCATGTTCTGAGATAGACTTGGAGGTGCTGCCACAGATACCCAAAGACCTTGCTATTCAAAGTGTAGCCTAAGAACCAGCAGCATTGGCAGGTTAGAGGTGCAGAATCTCAGGAGCTATTTAGAAATGAAGAATCTGAATCCCCACTAGAACCTACTGAACCAGAATCTGATTCAAGTAGATTCTCCAGTGTTCCATTTCACAGTAAAGTTTGAGAAGCCCTGCTTTAGTGATTCATGCAACTCCATTTGAAAACTACTGAACTGTTAAAGAACAGGAATTTATGGTGTTAATTCTGTCCACTACACTGGCCAGTTCTCAGATGGAAGCTCAGTGAGCAGGAAGAAAAAGTAGTAATGCTATTTTTCGTACCTTGGGTTCTAGGGTGTAGGGTTTTCTTTTATTTCATAGACAGTCCAGTGCTCTTTGTATGCCACATTGCCTCAGATGGGGAAACTGTATAATGGCCTATGTATTAGTGTTTCATTCAGGGGCCCAGCAGGAGAAGATGGCATACTTGAAAGAGGTAATTGAAGATTCTTTCATGGAGGGTTACCTGCCGAGTTGTGGGCAGGGTCAAAGCAATAAATAGCTTTGGGAAAGTACCTAGGAAGGACTAGCAATGGTGGGAGCCATTACTGCTTCTAATATTGATGGGGCAAGGGAAGAAGGGAAAGAACCTTAGGATAGGGTTTAACTGAAGAGGCCACTGTAGGAGCATGTGCCTTAGGTGGAGGGACAGAGTCACTGCCAAAGCACAGAATTGCATGGAGGGAAACAGGAGAATGAATAAAACCACACGTCTCTCCTCTCCCATGCTGATCTCCTGCTAGTGGTTGCCAGTGGCCACATTCAACTGGAAACCAGAGTCCAAGGAACCAATGAATGCAGTCCATACAAGGCAGACTTCTAAGCCCAATACAGGATGCTGATGGGTGGAAAATTCAGAACATCTAACAGTAGATAAATAGTTGACTTTGTAAATAGGACAGTAGGTAATCAAGTGGAATTTTTATGGAAAGGTTTTTAGTTTTTATTTTATTAGCATATGTATTTATATGCTTATGTATATATGTATGCATGAATATATGTTAAACATAAGGAAGAATGAAATGTGGAATGTGTGCCTTGAAGAGACATATTTATACTTCTGTGAAAATTTTCAGATGAGATAATCAGTCTGTATTTATTTAGCACATGCTCTTTAGTAGGTACTCTTCAGGACAGTGAAATATAAAATATGGTCTCATCCTTAGGGATCTACAATCTAGGTTGAAAGGCAAACATCTAAAATGCATATGGAATGGGATGATTTATTCAGTTACATTCATTCAATGACTATTTGAGCACTTGTTATATATCAGGCAATGTCTCTGAGATAGAAATTCATAAAAATGAGTCAAAAATAACATAGTCATACTCTTCATAAAGTTTATAATCTTGGGAAAATAGACTTTAATTACATAGTTTGCACTATGAGTGTTTTGAAAAGGGAAATACGGGGTTCCGGAGGGAATTTATAACAGATGCACCTAACTTAGATTGGGCGAGGGGCAAAGAAGACTCCGTGAGATTGAGATCTGAAGGATAAGTAGGAAGTCATCCAGCTAATGGAGGGTAGTAATGGTGAAGGGCAGTTTTGGGGGTGAGGAGTGGAGGGAAGGCTGCATGGAGTACGCCAAGCAGAGCAGATTGTGGGTTCACAAGGCCTAGAGACAAAAGAGAGCATGATGGCATATTTAACAAAGTGAAAGGAGTCAACTCAAGTGAGAAGCCCCAGGAGCTGATGCTGGGTCTTTATCCTAAAGCAACAGGAAGCTATTGAAATATCTTAAGAAATCACTCAATCAAATGGAAAAATTACAAATATAAAATAGTGGACTTCTATTTTTAACTAAAGCTTTCTTTTAACATATGGTCTACATCTGAAGGTTTTCACAGAGATAAACATACAAAGGGATTTTTCTCACAGCAAAACTTTTCCCAAGTTTTATTTTAATTTTTTCCTCTATTGTAGGAAAATAGCTGAATTGTCCTGAATTTCTGTCATTTCTTACTGTACACAAAGTAATAACATCTTTTTAAAGGACATTATTACTAGTGTTCTTTATTAACAATATTATGAAGATGAAACCTCTTTTGAACATTGTCAAAAGTAGGATGCAAAAAAATATTACAGAATCATGTTGACAATCAGGAAACAGATTTGGAGTCTGCTTGTGTGTGTGTGTGTGAGAGAGAGAGAGAGAGAGAGAGAGAGAGAGAGAGAGAGAGAGCATGCAGTGCATATGCAAGAGAGAGAAAGAATATTATGCCTATTACTGAAAATTTCTTAATTCTCTTTGTCAGTATTAGGGCTTACCCACAGGCTCTTTCATCCATCACCTCAGCCAATGGATATTTCTATAATAATGTAGTCATTTTGTCTTTCTGGAGAAGTTAACTCATGGCCAGTATGTAATACTCAGAGTACTTGTCAACTGAAAAGGACATGCAGCTCCCTCTTGAGCTAGAACCATCTATTCAGATACTATCATTTCATATAAACATTTATTGTAAAAACTCAACATAAAAGCCCTAGAGAATGGGGTTCCTGCCATTCATCTGTTTTTCCGTGTTGTTATTTCCCCATCATCTTCTTTCACCACTACAGTTAGTCCTGATGGATAATAATTCGGAAAACAAGTTTACATCGAATCGCTTTACTTCCAATATAAACACTGTCATTGTTTCTTAAACAGGCAGATCTATGGATAGATGGACACATTTGAATGCATGATTTTTTAACGAGTTCACAATGTCCTATTTTCAAGCTGTTTGGATTCAGTGGCTCATTTTGAATTATTCTAGTGTAGATGTTTTTCAAATGATGAATAGGACAGGAAAATTTGTGTATAATAAACTCTGATCTTGTAATATGTGGGGTTACTCTAATAAATAGCATATGAAAGACTAAACAAGTTGTTCATGGTCTCTGGTTGCTCCTAAATATGGAAACTTGATGATCCATTATTTCTTTATTACATATATATATGAAAGAATCATCATGAATAGATATACACAATATGATTTGCAAATGATTGATCCCACTCACTGTTCCTGAAACATCACTTGTTTTGGAGATGTTTTCAGTTTCATTCATTTATTCATTCATTTATTAATTTGACAAGTATTTATCAAAATCCTGATATATGTAAGGTGTTCTGCTAGGCTCTATTTTTAAAGTTAGCTCTTAGCTCTTTCTTTCAACGATCTTAGACTCTAATAGAGTGATAAGATGTGAAGTGATGCTGTAAGAGAAAATGTACCTTAGATACTTCTAAGGTTAAGTGAGGTTATTTCTGCTTGGGAGGGTGGGATCAGAGGTCAAGGATGATTTCCTAAAGGAGGTGACACTTGAAAAGCATCTCTAAGAATGGGTAGAACCAGACACATGGTAGAGTTGAAGGCAAGCACATTCCAGACTGTGGATAAAGTATTAACATAGAATTTGTGCTCAAAACAACAAGGTTTTTAGCAGGAGCATAGCGTGACTGAGATTGCAAGGAAGGAATAGGATTGGACCATGAAAAGGCTTGGCATGGAGACTAGACTTTGTGTGTTCTACAGCAGGCAAATAACCAAAAAGTATTTAACAGATAAAGATATACTGCTCAGTAAGAAACGAAGAGTGCTCTGGGGATATTAATTCATTATTTTTGCAAAAAGGGAAAGACTGCAATGAGGTGGTGACTTTCAATTTACATGTACTAACTTTTCATTACACGTTTCTCATTTGTAAAACCAATTTACCTTTTTACCCTATATGGTTTATAAATCTTTCTTAATTGCATTCTCATTTTCAAACTCAGTGAAAAGAATCATCTTGGAGCTTGTAAAAAGTAACCGACCACAATTGTTATTAAGATTATTATGATTGTTATATAGACAATGTTCAGATTTACCTACATGATTCCAGTTTCTTTTCTCATCCTCTTTTGTTCCATCCTAGACTGTCTTTCTGGGCTTGTTTTCCTTTTTCTGAAAAATATATTTTAGGATTTTTTGTTTTTATTGGTGATAACCTCTCTTGGTTTGTGTTTATCTCATGATCATTTTTTAAATGGGCACACCACTCAGGGTAACAGGTATTATTTCTAAGCCAGTAAAAGATATTATTCCTGTCTTCTGGCTTCTATTATTACTATCTGCTATCAGCCTGTCCTTTGTAGGTGATCCTCTCTCTCTGCTTTTATGGTCTTTGTGCTGGGTATTCTGCTGATTCACTATAAAGTGTGTAGTTCTGTATTTCTTTTCATCTATACTGCTTGGTGGATGTTGTGCTTGATATTGTGAGTTCATATTTCCATCATTTCTGGAAAATTCACAGTCATTACTTCAAATATTACCTCGCCAATCTCTATATTCTCTCTCCCAGGTACTCTGGTTAGACTTATGTTAGATTTTCACATTCTGTCTTCTGTATCACTTAACCCCTTTTTCATATTTTCTACCTCTTTATCTCTCTGTGCAACATTTTAGAGCATTTTCATGTCTATCTTGAAGTTCTAATTCACCAATTTTCTTTAGTAGAGTCTAATATTCTGTTTAACCCATCTGCTGTTTTGTTTTAATCTCAAACATTTTTCATTTAAGTTTCTATTTTATTATTTTTCAAGTGAACATGGTCAGTATTGATTACGTAATGTTTGTATTTTTGTGGTGCTACCTATTTATACACCTTTTACACATATTTCGTATTTTAAATCTGATAACCCAGTGTCTGAAATATTAGTGGTCTGTGTTGTTTTTTTTTTTTTTTTTGTATTTCTGGCTCTCATTCCTGGTATTTAGTTTCCTTGTAATTTGCTGATCTTTGATTGGTGTATTTGACTTTATTTTATCCTGAGGAAAATATTGGAGCCTAAATAAAGGGTGCATTCCACATGAGAGACCGTGCATTGCAGACCTGGGACCACTTTAGCTCCTTCCAGGGTCTCAGGTATAGTCCAGGAATCTCAGCTGCAGCACCTCCTTGCGGCTGAAGAAAAGTTAGATTTCCAGACCTTGAGGATGAGATTCGCATTTACCCTCAAGGTACCCTGTCTTAAGTTTGTACTTAAGGCTCACGGTTGAGATTTTAGCTCAAATTTTTTCATTTATTTTATTTTTGGTTAGGCTCCTTGGAGATTTCCCTTACCTGTGTTGAGCCAAACAATTTTATAGAAACTGTGTCTTACGAAGTGTCTACTTTTTATGCTCATTTGGGAGCTCCGTCAGAGTCTCCAGTCGGCCTACTGCCAGAGGCTGAATGATAGATCAGTTTCTGTCTATAACACCTGAGCAATCTGTACATCAAGTTAGTTTGATCAATATTAGACAAGTCAAACTGGAATATTTTAGGCACAGGAAACAAACAAATAAAAACTAACTTGGCCTCTGAGTTGTACAGCTTAGTAATCTAAGTAGACCATGTCATTTTGTGCTGTTTGGATACAACTCAAAATGTTACATTAATAAAATATTTTTATTTCATTAATTTTATTAAAGTAAATATTTTATTAAAAATAAAGTATTTTTAATAAAAGTATTACTATTTTGTAGAAGAATAAACTGGACCACTAGTAAAACACTACTATATAAACTCTTAAAATTTATCTTTTATTCTAAGATATTTTACAATGTTCAAAGTAAGGTATAAAGGAGTGTTGATCCATTAAGTCTATGACCTGAATTAAGAACAAAGATAAGTCTTTGTCCATTCTCCCATTAGTTAATACTTCATCTTTTATGCAAAATTACTTTCATATAGATTCCTTTAATTATTTAACTAGTACTTATAGAGGACCTTCTGTGTGGCATGCACACTCCATGTGCTTGGAAACACAGAAAGGAACAAATAGAAATTCTTATACTTATGGATCTTGCATTCTATTATTGAGACAGGCATAAATAGAATACATAGTAAAATTAATAGTATATTAAATGGAGTTAAGTGCGAAAGACAAAAATATTCCCTGTACTAGGAACTATTCATGTGCAAGGAACACACAGAAATTCCCACACTTACAGGTCTTGCAATCTATTATCAAGACAGACATAAACAAAATAAAGTAGCAAAATAAATAGTGTGTTAGATGGTGATCAGTGCTACGATAAAAAATAAAGCATGGAAGGAAAATAAAGAATGGTGAGATTGCAGTATTAGTTGTGTAGATAGATTTACTGCTTCTGAGCACTTTATTAAGGAACATTGGCTGTCAGTGGGCTGTATGTCACAGCCAGATAATGCCCATAACCAGGAAAACAGGTCATTTAGGAATGTCAGTAATTCATCTTGGTTAAGGCATAACACTATGTAGGACAATAATGCAAGATATGCTAAAGGGTTCTAAAATTACTTATAGCCTCCTAAGAGCCAGACAGTTATTATTTTATTTAACAAATATAAGAACTTTGAAATATTAATCAATATATTGTAATGACAGTCATAGTATGCCAATTTATTATTCCCATTTTACAGATATGGAGTCACAATTTGGTAATTTCATCTACTTCCAGGGGTATGGAAAACAAGCAAACAAACATCACATGATAGTGCAGAGGTTCTTGGGCCCCATGTAGGAGATTGTAATGAGGATTTTCCATAACACATACATATGTAAATCCCTTTTTTTGAGAGTGAAAGATGCATTTAAAGGACATAGCCAAGGTGAGACTATCCCATATTTCAGTTCCTCCTTTATTTTTCCTTACTAATAGATGTTGGACATATTTAATTTCTTTTAATCTCCATTCTTACACCTGCTCATACTGAGTTACTATAAAATTAAATCAGAGGATTGATGTACGCTGTAATTTTTATTATTAAAATAAGCATAAAAATGAATAAAGTCTCTAATATGTAGTTTGCCCTGTAGATTATCATTTTTAGAGGGAAAATCTCTTTAGTATCCCCCAAATAATGTATTAATTGATACATTATTTGTGAACATTCAGGTCTAAGAAAACAATTAAATTACAGTATGCATGAAAGATTTTGAAACCATCTGACTGGAATGCAAAATACAAATGCAATTTAGTTTCAAAAGGATAAAAATTTTATATCAAGTTATAATTCATGTTGATTAATGTATAAGTATAAATAGTCCTTCAAGCAAAGCTTCAAATTCATACTTACAGAATAAAATATGAACTAATGCCTTTAACTCACTGAAGGCAGAGAAACCTTAAAATGGGAGAGATATTAATTAGAATATTGAATATAATCAGGCTGTTTTGGGAAAGAATAGTGGTGGATTCTTCCCTCAGAGTTCTAGCATGGAGGGTGCAAGTTAGACTACTTGGTATGTTATGAAGACAGGGGAAAGGGATTTGTTTGCCAAGATCTGGTGTATTAGTCAAGATAAATAATGCAGGCTGCTGTAACATTCCAGTCCCTTAACACAGTAAAGATTTATTTCTTCCTCACATGATAGGTCTGAGAGAGGTTACATGTCCTTCCTAAGCAGTCCTCCTCTAGAAAAAAAACTTCAGGACCCAGGCTCCTTCCATCTTGTGATTTCACCGTCTTTGACATGTGGCCTCAGTAGTTACTGAGGAGAGAGGAGAGAACTGGTGGATCACATGGGCTAGGCTCACATTCCAGTGTTTATAACCCAGTCACACGCCCGGGCTCTGCTTAGTGGTTCAGGTCCTGGTCAGTCCCCTTTTGCTCTCCTGTAATCCTACTGGACTTCCTTTAGTGCTCTAAATGCGTTATACCCTCTTTTGCCTCTGGGCTTTTGAACGTTCCTTCACTCAACTTGAACCACTTCCCAATAACCTGTGGTTCTCGCTATCACACAAGGAACACATACAAGGAACGTTTCTGCAGTGGAACTATGATGTTTTCAAGGAATTTCTTTACAATACTCATGTTTGTTGTAATGCTTAGAAAGGTAAATTGATGATATGCATCTTAGACATTTTGCCAAAGCAAGGTCAGCCTTCACCATGGCATTGTAATTATTTTAGCATTTTCTGTGGTTTTTGAAACTTCTTAAAGAATGAATAAAACATAACTCATTTAAGCAAAAAAATCTATTTATGAACATTTAAGTTGTCCTGTTTTTCACTGTTACTGAAAATGATTCAATGAATAAAGGATATATTTTTTAAACCATAGTCTATGCTTATTCCAGATAGCATCATAAAATATATTAGCATCATGAAATTCTTCACCATAATTCCGTTGTCACTTCATAGTTGAAGTATGTCTCTTCCACTGACTGAATCACTATTTGCATTCTAATAATGCTTAATAATAATGCTAATAATAATAATAACCATTATAATTTTTAGTAATTATGTAGCAATATATTAGTGACTTGGACAGAATCATATTAATAATATTTCTTTGAATAGAGAGTAGAAATTCCTTTTTTCCAGAATATTTTAGAGATGGTACCATATCCATATATGTATTATAGCTTATTGAAGTATAGTTTTCTTAAACCAGTTTTATAGAAATATGACCAAGATCCCCCATGAGATGTGTTAGTGATAGATAGCGTGGTGACAAAGGCACCACAGTGGTACAGGCTAACTGCAGTTGTTAAAGAAAGACTTTTAGTACTATTGCTTTAGTGCGTGTGATTTACTGAGTGTGCGAATGTGATAAAAATCAAATCAGTTGCACCCTTAGGGAGAAAAGGCAGTTCATGTATGCACGATATTAAAAACTGCGTATCAATTTGATATTACCCACATAATGTGATATTTAGTGCTTGTTAAATAAAAAAGTGAATAAAACTAAAAGTAAAACATACATATTTCACATTTGGAAAAATTGCACAACAGAATGCCAAAACATTTGCTGATATACTTCTTTCATCTATAAAGTACAAACCTATTTCCTTTAAATATTGTATGAATCTTGTTGTGAGTTAAAAAGTGGCATCTAATCATGGCATATTAAATCCACTTGGTTATGTGGTTACTAGCTTATCTATCAAAACAGAATTCAAATTCATTTTTAAATTCTGAGATTTAAAAGAAATAAAACTAAATACATAGGAAAAAGCATAGAATGATAAAATGTATGAAGTGTTTTATTTTTGTTTTGCTGATTTCATCAATAAGCACTATGAATTTTATTGTATATCAACAAAGGCAACATTTCAATCTATAGAATAAATAGTAGCACAATTAACCTCAGATAGTAATACCCCCCCACATGCTTTTCTCTTGACTTTAATGTTGAATTCAGTAAAAAGCAAAGAAGTTCTGCTTAAGTTCCTTCATGTTAATAAATATTAAAATGCTTAGCATAGTACTGGCAGGTTGTAGATTTAAATGAATAGTAAGAAGAAATTAGGAACATTCATTTATTTATAATTATACTTAGCGTACTTCATTTAAGATTTTAAAATTGCTTCTTTAAATAAGAATATGAAGCATTCTGGTCAGAAAGAGAAAACCAAAACATTTTTACAACTTTTTAAAAAACGGTAGCTATTATAAATGCAGATATTAGGGTGAATGGTGAAATTAAAGAAAATCAGTAGTCCTCAGGGAGAAAATTGGTTTTGTTTCAAAACACTTTATTGCTTAGGATAATTATATTCTAATAATCAGAACACAAATTAATAAAAATAAACAAGGAAAACAATAAAAAAGTCTACATTTTTAACTGAGCAATTTAACAATTCTATCATATTTAAAATTATGGGAAATGTTTTGCATTGAGGTCCTAGTTCGCAAAATTTTAGATGCACAGGTTACTCCAGGCTTAAATAATAAACTAGGTGATGATAAATCTTTGTGACCAGATGACATCTATCTAAACATTTGAAGAAACTTTATCTATAAATATAATATGTATATATACAAACACACACCTTTTTTGTAATTTTGACCAAACATATCTGTCATTACTTGTGGTTTCATATCCCAGCTAGAAGGAGCATAGAGGACAAATGAATCACATTTATTCATTAACAGAGATGACTGAATCTTTTGTAAGGGGTGCAATTACACATTTAAGGGTACAAAATCCCTGTTTAGAAAAGTAATATAGACTTAGCAAAAGATGAGGCTTGGGGAAATTGTATTCATGTGAATATAAACTGTTTAGATGTTCAAAAACCTAGATGCAAAAAAGATTGAAAAATGCAGGTATAATTGCTTTTATATATCACTTTGTACAGTTTGATTTTATGTATCATATAATAAGAATTGTAAAAAGCCTGGAAGACTTTATTTCAAGATGTTAGTAATAGTGTATACTAGTGGTGGGAATGTGGGTTGTTGTTAATGTGTTTCTATGTATTTTATATATTTTACCATACATATGTATGCTTTCATAATAAGGAAGAAGCCCTAGATTCCATCTCTCTGATTAAAGATCATAACACAGTGGCCAAAGAGATGTACAAAGCAATTTGCACAAACTTTTTTCTACCCTTTTTTAATTAAAATTTTTATTTCAAGATAGTTGAAGATTCACATGCAGCTGCAAGAAAGAATGCAGACAGGCCCTATAGATTCTTTATCCCATTTCCCCAATAGTAAAATCTTGTAAAACGATAGTACAAGCCAGGATATTGACATTGACATTGATACAGTACAGAAACAAAACAGTCTCATTACAAACCCAAAGGATCTCTCCTGTTGCCTTTTTTATTGCCATCTTCACTAACACCCACCCCACCCTTCCGTACCACAACCATTTCAAAGTTGTTAGGTGTGTATGTATGTATACATACACATACATATAAACACCTATACATAGTGTGTAACCTTTGGGATTCTCTTTTGCATTCGTATAATTCCCTGTACATTTATCTAAGATTTTGCCTGTATCAATAGTTTGTTCCTTTTTATTGCTGAATAGTAGTAGTTTATTATATGCATGTGCCATAGTTTGGCTTCACCATTCACCCACTGAAGGAAATCTGGGTTGTTTCCAACTTTTGGTTATTGTGAATAAAGCTGCTGTAAATGTATGAGTTTTCTTATGAACAAAAGTTTTTATTTCTCGGGATAAATGTGCAGAAGTGCAATTGCTAGGTTGCCTGGTAGTTGGCTGTTTAGTGTTATAAGAAATTGTTTTGTGGTGTGGCTGTACCATTTTACAATTCCACCAGTAGTGTATATGTGATCCAGTTTCTTTGCATTTGGTAAAGTCACTTTTTTTTTATTGTAGCCATTCTGATAGGTGTATATTGATACCTCATGTGGTCTTAATTTGCATTTCTAATGGCTGGTGGTGTTGAACATCTTCGCATGTGCCTATTTGACATCTGTATATATCTTCTTCAGTGAAACATATTCTGCCCATTTTGTAATTAGACTGCTTAGTTCTTTTTTTTGTTTTATTTTTTTACTTTTGAGAGTTCTTTATATAATCTAGATACTAACCCTTTGTTGGATATATGTTTTTTCTGTAGACTCTGGTTTCATACTCTTTACTGTATCTTTCACAGAGCAAAAGTTTTAAATTTGATTATGACCAACTTATCAATTTTTCCATTTATGGTTTTGCCTATGGTAATATCTTAAGAACTTTAGCCCTGGATCCCAAAGGTTTTCTCCCATATTTGTTTCTGCAAGGTTTTTTTTTTTTTACCTTTAATTATGTGATCCATTTTGAGTAAATTTTTTTTATGGTTTGAGGATTTGGTTCATGTTTCTGTTTATGGATGTACAATTACTCCAGCACCATTTCTTGAAAAGGCTATCCTCTCTCAAATGAATTACTTTTATACCGTTATCAAAAATAAGTTGAGCCTATTTGTGTGGGGCTATTTCTGGTTTCTCTATTCTGTTCCATTGGTCTATATGTCTACTGCTTTATGAATACTACACAGTCCTGATTACTGTAATTATAATAAGTTAACTTATGAAATTAACTTTGGGTAGAGTGATTTCTTCTACTTTATGCTTTTTCAAAATTAATTTACTTAGTCTAGATACTTTGATGTATTAGAGTTCTCTAGGGAAACAACTGACAAGATTTTATTTTATATATATATATATATATATATATATATATATATATATATGTTACAAGTTTTTAAAATAGAAATTGGCTCATGCAACTGTACGGATGGGCAAGTCCAAATTCCATAGAGTAGGCTGCAAGTTGGGAACTGTTATGATGAAAGTTTTCGATGAATTCCCCAGAAGAATGTGGCTCGCTGAAGTAGAGATGGAAACTTTCCCTTCTGACTGCTGAAATCATCACTTCTCCTTTTAAGGCCTTCAGCTGATTGAATGAGACTTCTCTCATTGTTCTCATCTACATCAGTTGATTGTAGATGTAATCAGTCATAGCTGCAATCAACTTACTGATGATTTTTTTTTCTTTATTAGAGAAGTAGTGGGTTTACAGAACTACCATGCATAAAAATCCAGGATTCCTATATACCACCCTATTATTAACACCTTGCATTGGTGTGGTACATTTGTTACAATTGATAAAAGCACATTTTAACTGTAGTCACTAGTTTAACTTAGGGGTCACTGTGTAGTGAGGTTCCATGGATTTTTTAAAAGAAATTTTGTTCTATTACTATATATATAACCTAACATTTCCACTTTTAACAAACATTCAGATATATATATTTCCAAAATATCCTCACAGTAACAGGCCAGTGCTTGCTTGACCAAACAACTGGACACCATAACCTGGGCAAGGTGACAGATAAACTTAACCATCACATTTGCTGTTCCATACAAATTTTCGAAGAATAATGTCTATACCTTCAAAACATCTGGCTGAGATGGTTAAATTGTTTTAAATTTGTAAATCATTGAGGGGTGGTTTACTCTTTTCTGTGTAGCGTCTTTTAATTCATGAACACTGTGCATCCCTCAATTTATTTAGGTCTTCTTTGATTTCTTTCATCAACATTTTGGCATTTTTATTATACAGTTCCTGGACAGGTTTTGTTAAGTTTACACATGTATTTCATTTACTTTGAAGTGATTGTAAATGTTATGTTTTTAATTTTGGTTTCTACTTGTTTATTGTTAGTATATGAAAATGTAATTTATTTTTGCACGGTGATCTTATATCCTGGAACTGGCTGAACTCACTTATTAATTCTAGAATAGTTTTTGTAGATTCTTGGGATTTTCTACATGGACAACCATGTTGTCTTCAAATGGGGCAGTTATATTTCTCCCTTTTCCATCTGTATGCATTTTATTTATTTTCTTGACTAATTGCAGTGGCAAGAACTTCAGTACCATGTTGAATATGAATGATGACACTGCCTTGTTCTTGATCTTAGAGGAAGTTATTCATACTCATTTCACCATTAAGTATGATGTTAGCTGTAGGTTTTTTGTTGATGCTCTTTATCAGATAGTTCTATATTTCTAACTTGCTGAGAGTTTTTGTCATCACTAGTTATTGGATATTGTCGAATGCTTTTCCTCTTTCAATTGATATGATCCTATGATTTATTTCTCCAGCCTGTTCATTTAGTAGATTAGTTGATTTTCAAAACTTGAAAACGTGTTGCATATCTGGAATATGTTTTCTATTGCTGCTGTAACAGATTACCACACAAAAGATTATTATCTTACTATTGTAGAGGTCAGGAGTTCAAACTGGGTCTTGGCAGGCTAAAATCAAAGTATCAGTAAGACTGCATTCCTTCCGAGGGTTCTGAGAGAGAATCCATTTCCTTGTCATTTCCAGCTTCTGAAATCTGTTCCTTAGCTCAAGGCCTGCTTCCAGCGATCACATCATTCCAACTCTGATTCTGTTGCCACATCTTCTCTGACTCTTTTGCCTCCCTCTTGTATTTAATAGGATGTTTGTGACTAAATTGGGCCCACCCAGACAATCCAGGATAATCTCCCATCTCAAGGTCAGTTTATGAAGAACCTTGATTCCACCTGCAACTGCAATTCTCCCTTGCCGTGTAACATAATATGATCACTTTCCAAAGACGAGGATATGGACATCTTTGGAGGGGTTATTATTCTTTCCAAATGAAGGAAATTCTAATTTTTCATGTATAATCACTTTTATGCATTTTAAACATTTTATTTGCTAATATTTTTGCATCTAAGTGTATGAGAGATATTGATCTGTAGTTTCCCTTTTTTTCTGGGTTTGTTTGTTTTGTCCTGTCATTGTCTGGTTTTGGTATCAGTGTAATACTGGTCTCATAGAATAAGACCAATAATATTCCCTTTTCCTGTGTTTTCTGAGAGATTGTGTAAAATTGATGTTAATTCTTCTTTAAATGTTTGGCATATTTCTCCAGTGAAACCATTGGAGCCTGGAGATTTCTTTTTCAGGAACTTTTTAATTATGAATTCAATCTCTTGCATGGTTATAGTACTATTCAGATGATCTATTTCATTTTCTTTTAGTTTTGGGAGTTTTTCATTTTCAAGAAATTGGTTCATTTCATCTAAACTTTCTAATTTCCGTTTGTTATCCTTTTAATAGCTTTGCTATCTGTAGTGATATGCTGTTTAATTCCTGATATTGGTTATCTGTGTCTTTTTTATTTTTACCAGCCTTGCTAGAGTTTTATCAGTTTTACTGATTTTTTTTTTTTGAAGAACCAGCTTTTTCTTTTCAATAATTTTTTTCTCTATTGTTTTCCTGTTTTCAATTTCATTAATATCTGCTCTTATTACCTTCTTTATGCTTGCTTTAGGTTTATTTTGCTCTTCTTTTTTTAGTTACCTAAAGTAAGAACTTAGATTATCGATTTGGTACCTTTCCTCTTTTCTAATATGAGCCTTAATGCTACAGATTTCTCTTCAACTCTGTTTTAGCTGTATCTTGCTTGTCTGAATACATTGTATTTTCATTTTCATTTAGTTCCAAGCATTTTTAAATTTCCTTCAAAAATTCCTTTGACCTAAAGAATAGTTAGGAGGGGGGTGGAGTTTAATTTTCACATTTGTAGAGATCTTCCATTGTCTTTTGGTTTTTGATTTCTAATTTGTTTCTGTTACAGTAAGGAAATATTTTATAATTTCAGTTTTTAAATTTTGTTTTACTTTTTTAGGGCCCTGGATATGGTCTAGCTAGATGATGTTCTGTGAGCTCGTGAAAAAAATATGCATTTCACTGTTGTTGGGTAGAGTATTTTATATGTATATGTAAGTGTGTGTTCGCGTGTCTGTGTCAGATCCTGTTGATTGATTTTGTGTTTTTCAGATCTATAATCCTTCTTATTTTCTCTCTAGCAGTTCTATCAGTTGCTGATCAGGGGAAGTTGAAGCCCCCTACTATAACTGTGGATTTGTCTGTTTCTCCGTTTAGCTCTATGTTGTGCTAAGCAAATCATGGGAGGAAGGAAGAGACACAAACTGATATAGTATAACTTCACAGAAAATTTATTGAATTACAAGACTACAAACATTTATTATTAATGATACAATAGTTGAAAGTAAAATGGTCTGTCCAGCAGATAAAGGAAAGGAAGAGAAAAACTAACTCACCAAACCAGGGAAAGCCCTCATATCTGAGACTACTGGCTGGGGAAGTCCCAGGTCTTCAGCCGATCAGAGTCCTGGTTGGCACACGGTCCCAGGCAGAGCGTCCCCGCCTAGCTGAGACCTCTGACCTTCCCTGAGACCCGGGCTAGTATTTATGGCAAATTATCCAGGAGTAAAAGTGCTTTGCTGCATGTCTCAGGGAAGTCTTGTGATCGTCCTAAGGAATTAGCCCTTCCTTATCTTATTTTCACCAGCACATCCACAGAGGGGGAGTGTAGCCCCCAGTGGAGGTACAGGTGGTCTGTTAATTATTAGCGAACCCCCCACCCCTCCCCCCCAGCACTCTGTTAAGCTTCAGTGACTTCCTTTGTTAGACGTATCTTTGGTCCTTACTCCCTTGTAGTCAGACCGGCACCTGCTAACGTGCAGGGCAGCTATCTGCTTATGGTTCATGTTGGTTTGATGCACACATTACACTTTCTACAATTTCTAACACACTTTATCAACTTTTACTTCATGTATTTTGAACCTCTTTCAGTGTGTACACTTTTTAAATCATTATGTAATGTCCTTCTTTGTCTCATAACTTTATTTGCTCCAGAGACTACTTTATCTGATATTAATATGACATCCACTCCTGCTTTTTTAAAATTAATGTTTGCAAGACACAAATCTTTCTATCCTTTATTTTCAGCCTACCTATGTCACTAAATTTGAAGTGAGTTTCTTGTAGACAGCATATAGTTAGGTTATTTTTTTAATCCACTCTTCCTATCTCTGCCTTTTAATTATATATTTAGACCATGTATATT
The DNA here is from genome assembly GCF_015220235.1 of Choloepus didactylus. Lineage (NCBI taxonomy): Eukaryota > Metazoa > Chordata > Mammalia > Pilosa > Megalonychidae > Choloepus > Choloepus didactylus. The sequence continues at coordinate 122,631,738 of NC_051312.1, read as the reverse complement.
TAAGATAATTTTTGATATGTTAGGTCTTAAATATTCATTGTATTATTTCCTCTCTGTTTGTGTCTTGTGGTTATCCTTCCTGGATTTCTTTTTTGTTGCCTTGCTGTGGGATACTTGAACCTTCTTTTTTAAAGATTCTACCTTGATTATTTATAGTTCTTCAGGGTGTATCACTTGTATAGTTTTCTAGTGGTATCTCTGGATATAATAATATACATATGTATACACATCTACAAATGGGAATCAACATTTTACCACTGTGTGTGTCATGAGTATCAGATGGTGTTATAATTTTTGTTTCAACCATCACACATGATTAAGGCAATTCATGGGGAGAAGTATAATCTATTATATTTACCCATAATGTGACTTTTTCCATTGTTCTATTTTTCCTTCTTGATGCTTAAAGATTCCCTCCCTCAACATTTGTTTTCTGTTTGAAGAGATTCCTTTACCCATCCATAGGGGTTCCTGCTAGCATAAAGATTTTGAGTTTTCTGTTGTCTGCCAATATCTTTCTTTCCCCTTCATCCCTGAGGGGTAGTTTTGCTGGATGTAGAATTCATGGTGACAGTTCTTTTCTTTCAACACCTGAAAAATAACATGCCACCTCCTCTGGCCTCTATGGATTCAGATCATAAATCAGCTGTCAATCAAATTGCTGTTCCCCTATAGGAACATCTTTTCTCTCTGGCTGCTTTCAAAATTTTTTCTTTGTATTTTATTCTCAGAAGTTTAATTATTGTGTATCTTTCAGATTTCTTTGGCTTTATCCTTTCGGAGATTTACATAGTTTGTTGAAACTGTGTTTATGTCCATCACCAAATTTGGGACATTTCAGCCATTATTTCTTCAAAAATCCTTTCAACTCTACTCCCTCTTCTTTAGGGAATCGCATGATTTGAAAACTGGATCTGTTATCTGTTGTTATTGTCCCACACATCTTGGAGGCTCTGTTCTTTTTTTTTTTTTCTTTTCCCCCAGTCTATTTTTTCTCTTTTTTTTCAGATTGGGTAAATTCTACTGATCTGTCTTCAAGTTCACTGATTCTAGCCTCTGTCATCACCATTCTATATTTGAGCCCATTCAGCAAGTTTTCTATTTCTGTCATCATACTTTTCACTCCTATAATTTCCATTTGGTTCTTTTGTATAACTTCTATTCCTTTCCTGAGATTTTCAAATTTTTCTTATTTTCAAAAAAGTTTACAGTTGTTTGTTGAAGCATTTTGTGATGGCTTCTTTAAAATTCTTGATGGATGATTCCTATATCTGATTCATTTCACTGTTGGCATCAGTTGATTTTTTTTTTTCTTGTTCTAGTTTTGATTTTTACAGTTTCTTGTTATGATGATCTTTTAAAAATTGTATCATGGATAATTTAGCTATTATGTTAGGAGACCCCGAGGTCTATTTCAATTATTTATTTTAGCAAGAAGTCACCATATTTAAGTTTGGAACACAAGTCCTAGACTACTTTGTTGCACTGTGATTGCAATGACAATGTAATTTTTCAGAGCTCATGTACTGCTACTGCCTGCTTCTTTTTTCTCATGCCCCTGGGGCTCCCACTGATGCTTGAGGGAGAATGAGCTTTTTTTGGCCAGTATCCATATGCTGTCAAGGGTGGGGGAGGTTCTCCAGTCCAGCTGATAAAGGGTACTTCCTGGCTGGCCACTTAGTATAGTGGGATCCCCATGATGGTGGCTCCAGCCATGCAGTGCCTCTGGGTGGCGGGTAGGAGGCACAGGCAGGATAGGGGGGAGAATTTCAGGAATATAGGGATATAGAGACTTCCCAGCTTGTTGACTCCAAGCATTTTTGCTAGAGCCAGTTGTTCCAAAATGAAAGTTACTCTTTGAGATCAAAAGTGGATACAAATTTAACTCTTGAAACACCGAGTGTATCATTCTGTCTATGTTTTCATTGCTTATATCCATGATATCTGAAAGACCTGAAATCACTTTTTACTGAATTGAATTTGAGTGCATAGGCATGGAAACTGCTACTTTGACATTTTTAACAATTTACCTTATTTCAGTTAGCTGTTGTGAAGGTCTGATTAAGGCTGTTTTGCTATGGCATTGATTCATATTCAGAATTTTTATTCCCAACCCCACCCATATGCTTCTTTGGTTTTTAAGAACATAACATCTTGAGTCAATCCACCTTGGATTTTATCCTGATTCCATTGTTTATTAGCAGTGTATCCTTAGCAAGTCTCTTTTTTTTAAAACACAGTTTTATTGAGATATTTTCAACTGTAAAATCCATCCAAAGTACAAAATCAGTAGCTCACAGTATCATCATATAGTTGTGCATTCGTTGCCACAACCAATTTTAGAACATTTTCATTACTCCAAAATAAAGAAATAAAAAAAAGAACAACCAAAACATCCCTTATCCCCTCTATTATTTTATAAATTTTTTGTCTTTATTTGCCTGTACACTGGACAAAGGGAGTACAGTCACCAGGTTTTCACAATCACATGGTCCCACAATAAAAGCAATATAGTTATGCAATCATCATTAAGAATCAAGTCTACTGGATTATGGTTCGACAGATTCATGTATTTTCCTTCTAGCTATACTAATATACTAGAAACTAAAAACTATTTAAATAATGCATAAGAATAATCTCCAGAATGACTTCTATTTGAAATCTCTTAGCCACTGAAATTTTATTTTGTTTCATTTCTTTTCCCCCTTTTGGTCCAAGAAGATTTTCACAATCTGACAATGCCAGGTCCAGGCTCATTCCTGGGCATCATGTCCTGTGTTTCTCCCCTGGCAGTCATGTGCCATGTAGAGGGGAGGACAGTGAGTTTATTAGCAGAGTTTGGCTGGGGGAGGGGGTCACATCTGAGCAATAAAAGAAATTATCTGGGGGTGACTCTTAGGCATAATTATAAGTAGGCTTCTCATTTGCAGGAATAAGTTTCATAAGGGCAGGCCTCAAGATTGAGGGCTTGGCTTATTGAGAGTCCCGAATGCTTGAGAAAATATCAGAAATTCCCCAGGTGGGGGAGTTTAATATTTCCACTTTCCCCCCAGTCTCTGAAGGGGATTTTGCGTTGTTTTTTTTTTTTTTTCTGGCTAAAATACTTTGACATGTATTGGGGTATTACATTAACCTGTATGGAATAACAAGCTCTCATTCCCTATTTTAGGTTCCATATAATTAATTGTTCAAATAAACCAACCAGACAGGTTAAATTATATAGTGTGCTACAGAGAATATAAATTTTGTACCAAATAAACATCTCTTAAATAACAGTTAATAGTCAGGTATAGATGTGACTGCTGTAAGAGCTTACAATCTAGGGACCTTTTCCATAAGCCTTATTGAACATTCTGTACTCCTGCATCATCGATTGCCCAGTCTATGCCAATGTTCTATCCCCTGATAACCTGTGCTCTGGAATTCAATTCTCAGCATTTGCGCATTATACTTAATTTATATTAGTGAGGACTTACACTATTTGTCCTTTAATTTCTGGCTTCAGCATCAGCATCTCCTCTTGAGAGATAAGGAAACTGAGTTAGGATGTGTAGGTGTCAGGAGAACTGGAATTAAAATCCATGTCTGTCTTCTTCCAAATCCTCCTTTGCTAACCGTTATGTGATACTGCCTCAAATGATTAGCTCAATAAAACTTGAAGCTCCATGAAAGCATGGATTACTGCATGTTTAGCTTATGTAAAAATATAAATATGTGTAGTGTATGATTATATGACTTGGATATACTCAATTTCCAATTATCTTATTGATTACAGTGATCAGTATTTTCATAGAAATTTCTAGGAATAAAATACGCAATAACACAAGTAGTTTATTTAATATAACCTAGTAACCAAGATTTGTGACAGGATGACTTTTAACCGTTTATTAGAATTAAATATTCCCCTTTCTTATGCTTACCAGTTTGTGAAAGATGATTTATTTTTTCCATGCCTATATGAAACTTTAATATAATTTAGTATTCAATTAATGCTTCTATTTTAAGTTTTTTAAAATTCTGTTTTCTGTACATTAAAAAGATATAATTCCAATAATAATTTTGCATAGTGCTAAATTCAGAGTAAATTCATATGTACAGAGCATGGTAAATTTCTGAATTTATAATAAAACAAAAGCAATTCAAGAAGAATTTATTTCCCAATTAAAATAAAAATGCATTTATGTTGATAATACAGTTGCTCCAATTGAATTTGCCCATTTCTTAAGGAAAAAATCCATTTTTGAATAAAAACATAAAAAAGAAAGTTATTTACTTTGTTTTTGTTTATGTGTATTGTAGGAGGTAAGCAATTATGTTTTCCCTGAGGGTCTGTTGACTTGGAATCAACTAAAGATCATATATAAGTAAAAAACATATTTATTGCTTTTTGAGACAGGAATATAAAATACTCAACTCAGCTTCCTTATAAATATAAAATGACACATTTCATGTAGAAAATAATAAACTATAATATCATGTATGCATACAGCCACATAATTCTGTATTTAAAATAGAGATATGGAGTCAAAGGCAAAAATGGAAAAGATTTTTTGAGATGGGAAATGTGGAAGTTGATACTAGGAAGAAAAGAGATAGGAGAAACTAATAGGGAAAATGTGGGCAGTGGAATACAAGTGAGGAGTGAGAAGGACAGGCAGAAGGAGAAATAAAGACCAAATTAAAAGGGGAGGTGAAAAAATTATAAGCTCAAAAGGGAAAGGGGAAAAGGGAGGAGAAAAGAAAGATGGAGAAGAAAAAATGTGGAAGAGACTAGAGAAAGAGACAACAGATAGAAGTTTAAACCCATCAACTTTAGAAGTTTGTTACTGCCATTTAAAAATCCAATTAGATCTACAGAGCTTATCAGGTTTTTGCTTTTATGTTAGTCTTTAGAAAAAAATTTGTAGACAATTTTTAAATATGGAATTTTGTATGATGTGTATCTTCTTTACTGTGCCCTCAATATTCTTTTTTTTATTCAATGTTTAAATATATAGCATAGAATTTGTTGTTTTTTGACAAGTTTTGTGGAGACAGTATCATTTAAAATCCATTCCTGCAAGTGTCATACAGATGCCTATTTCAGGCAATATTAGTAACACCCAATAATAAAAGACATTGTTAAACAGAAAAATGCAGAGTTATGACTATTTAATATATAACAGTATGAACAACTGGAGCCAAGCTTTCAGAGACCCAATCAAGCCTCTTTTTAAAATGATTTAATTTATATATTTTTTCTTTTTTCTTTCTTTTCCCATATATGTCCTTATTTTATTATTCAACTAACCATACACTAGATGCTTGCATCAGTTACAAGGTTTTTTACAATCACATGGTCACGAGATAAAAGCTATATATTTATACCATCATTATCAAAGATTAAGGTTATGGATTAAAATGCAACAATTTCAGGTATTTTCTTCTGGCTGTTCTAATACCCAAGAAACTAAAAAGAAATATCTGTATAATGAGTCAGTAGTCATAATCATTTGTTAAATCCTAACTTCTCAGTTATAACTCCTCCATCTCATTTAATCATTCTCTCAATCTTCAGGGATATCTGGGCAATAACTATTCTAATTTCTTCATGCCAAAAAGGGGTGTCAATGTAATGGGGTAGAGGAATGAAACTGGTTGATGTTCTTGGAGAGACTGGTACCTTTGGGTTTCAGGGCTTATCTGCATAGGAACAATCTGGAGGCTTTAAGTTTCTGAGCAAATAAACGTAGTAAGTAAAACTTTTATAGAATCTTAGATAGAGCCCAGAGTATTTTTTAGGGTTTTCAGGAATACTGTTGAGGTTTGGCATACTGTGGCAATTTGCAATATCTGGCTAAAGCTTGCATAAGAGTAACCACCAGAATGACCTCTCAACTCTATTTCAAATCTCTTGGTCACTGAAGCTTTATTTTGTTTCATTTCTTTTCCCCCTTTTGGTCAAGAAGGCTTTCTAATCCCACAGTGCCAGGGGCATGCTCATCCCTGGAGTCATGTCCCACATAGGCAGAGGGTCATGAATTTATTTGCAGAGTTTGGCTCAGAGAGAGAGAGAGAGAGGCCACATCTGAGCAACAAAAGAGGTTCTCTGTGGGTGACTCTTAGGCATAACTATATAAAGAAAAATGTTTCATAAGAACAAGCCTCAAGATTGAGGGCTTGGCGGATTAAATTGGAAGTCCCTAATGTTTGCAAGAGTATCAGGAATTCCCTGGGTGGGAAGTTTAATAGTTCCACATTTTTTCTCCAGTCCCTCAAGTGACTTTGCAAATACTTTTTTACTGCTCAGAATACTCTGGAATGCATCAGGGTATTAAATTAACCTGTACAGAATAACAAGACTTCATTCTTTATTCTAGGTTCTATGTAATGAAGTTGTTTGAATAAGCTGACCATACATGTTAAATTAGATAGTGTGCTATAGAAAATTTAAATTTTGGACAAATTAAACATCTTTTCCTTGGACTCACACCAAAGTTGAAGTTTTAAAATACAGACAATATCATCCTTTACCCTGTATTCTGATATACCTTAGTCCTAACCAGATCAGCTTCATTCATATCTCTAATTGAAGTCTGATCTCTTTTTCAGCTTTTTATACAGTTTCTGTATGGAGTAATGCTGACTTTCAGAACTGTAGAACTCTCTTGAGTCTGAGATGTCACACAGATACCCAAAGTACACTGCATCTCAGAATTTAGAAATAACAGAACTCAGGAATAAATGTGGCTGGTGAAATAGCTTACAATCTAGGCCCTAATTTTCTTATAAGCATTTTCTAAATGAAGCTATTTACAGAAATAAAAACATTTGACAGTTGATTTATATTGGAGTCATCAGCCATCAACCATAATAGAAGTTTGGTTCTGTCCCACCTTTACACATTTGCCAGGGTTACATTAATTCCCAAGTTGGGCACAATTTCTAAGTAATACACTTCCAGTTTTTATCCTCTAGCTTTCCTTCTGGTGACAAACACAACTTTAACCTTCCTCTTTCAACCATACTCACACTCCGCCTTGTTAATTACACTTAAAGTATTGTGCTATTCATTTCCAAACCTTTATATTGAGCCTTATTGAACATTTTATACTCCTCAAACATCAATTGCCCAATCTCTGCCCCCTTTCTATCTCGTGATAATCTATGCTTTTGAATTTAATTCTGAGTTTGCTCAATATAGTTAGTTTATATTAGCGAGACCATATAATATTTGTCCTTTTGTTTCTGGCTTATTTCGCTCAACATAACGTCCTCAAGGATCATTCACCTTGTTGCATGCCTCACGATTTCATTCCTTTCTGTAGCCACACAATATTCCATTGTATGTATACACCATAGTTCGCCCTTCTGTTCATCAGTCGATGGACCCTGGGGCCACCTCTATCCATCGGCAATCGTGAATACTGCTGCTATAAACATCAGTGTGAAATTGTCTACTTGTGTCCCTGCTTCAGTTCTTCCAAGTATATACCTAGCAACAGGATTGCAGGATCATATGGAAACCCTATACTTAGCCTCCTGTGGAACCACCATACTGCCCTCCAGAAGGGCTTCACTGTTCTACTTCCCTACCAACAGTGAATAGGTAATACCTCTCTTTCCACATTCTCTCTAGCACTTGTATCTTTGTTTATTTTTTAAACAGTTTTATTCACATAACATACAATCCATCCTAAGTAAATAGTCAATAGCTCCTGGTATAATTATGCATTCACCACCACAATTGATGTGAGAACATTTCCATTTCTTCCACAAATAAAGAAGAAGGAAAAAAAAAAAAAAAGAAAAAAATAATCCCATACCCCTCCCTTATATCCTCCTTAATGACCTTTAGCTTTAGTATGTTGCCTTTGTTAATATTAATGAAAGAATATTGCAATGTTACTGATACTACACACCCTAGTCTGCATTAATTGTATTTTTTCCATATGTCATCCCATTTTTAACATCTTGCAATGGTGACATTCAATTGTTCTTGCTCTTGAAAAAACTTATATTTGTACAATTAGTCACATCATTATCCACTCTAGGTTTCGCTAAATTATACAGTCACAGTTTTTATCCTCTATTTTTCCTTCTGGTGCATATATGCTCCTAGCCTTCCTCTTTCAACCATACTCACAACCAGCTTTGTTCATTATACTTACACTATTGTGCTATGCATTTCTGAAACTTTACAATCAATCTTGTTAAACATTCTGTTCTCCTTAAGCATCAAATGCCTAATCTCTACCCCTTTTCTATCTCCTGATAATAAGTGTTCTCAAATTTAATTCTCAGAGTTTGCTCATTATGGTTAGTTCATATTAATGAGACCATATACTATACCCTTAATATTCTAAGGGTTGTAAAATATACTTCATTAATACCACCGCCCCCCCCCCACTAAAATACTAAAAATCATTTTGGATATATATGATATCTGGAAATATTTTATAGAACAATATTTTCTTTATGCTGAAGCTATGGACTGCAGTCTTTTGAGAGCACACCTTGGGTACAGAATTGAAAGTGACTTTTTACCTTACTTTCTGGGTTATATAGATTTGGTTTCCCAGTTATCTTTGGAAATGGGAACTGTATTTTATCTTTTTAAACTTACCACTTAGAGCAGTAACTAGTAAAGAGAAAACAATAAATTTTTCACTGAATAAATGAGAGTAGTAAGAATAAAAGGATAAAATGCTAAACCTTAGTAGAAGCTTATTTTAGATAAAGAGAACATTTCATTTCATAAAAAAATATAATATTATCAAAGATTCAATTTAATTTCCTTATGTAGACCTGTTCTTGGTGAAAAGTGCAGGGGAAACAAGTTAAAACTTATTTGAAGGCTTAAAAATGAAAATCCCTATGGTTTACTTAGCATTTGTTGTATGTCTCCAGTTTCATCAACCAGCCTTCATGCTATGAAGAATAAAGCAAAATAAATGTACCAAGCACTTCCCCTCTGGTAGGTTCTTTTGACCTAGATGAAGCTGAGGCACAGTCTCACTTGGTCAGTGGCTAGGCTGTTATTCCCAAGTAATTACAACCAGCTTCCTCTCCAGGTGTGTGGAAATACCTTACTCTAACCTAAATACCTACTTGGATAGTAATTTCTAAGTCTATCATCTTTCCTTTCCAACTGGTGCTCACCCCCTCTGATTGTTTCTTAGGGCACCATAAATGCCCACATTATTCAGTGAAAGGATACAGAAAGGAGAAAGCGATTTAAATTACTCAAACACTCATACATATTCTTCATCTGATTACCTGGATACCTTTATTGCTCTCCTGATTTATTTGGTTTAATTTTGACTTATATGAACATGCTAGTTGGGTTGAGAGTTATTTTCCAATAATACTGGCTTAATGATGTCTCTTTAAATTTTGTTTTAAGACAGAGTAAATTGTCCACTTACCTAATAATCACTACCAATCCGCAGAGACTGCTTGATTTTCAAAAGACTACAACCAGATCAAAAATGACTCACCTAAGGCCAACGAATGATTTTGATTCATTTATTTTCCAAAGGGAATGTTGTTTTAATGACAGTTAAATGTAGTTATTTTGGCAGATGGACTTATCCTAATTCTATTATTATCAAGCAGATTGAAAATTTTTGAATTGGCCCATAATCCAGTTTCTTGATATTCCTTAGAGTAATTTCAGTTGAATTTTGAAAATGATGTCCTATTTCATTTCTCTTTGATCTCACTTTCCATTTCATCATTGTCTTAGAAGGTTGACTGACTGGTACACATTAAAATTTGTTTCTATTTAGAACCATGAATTTTACACTGGCTATAAATCATGTCAGTATAGCTAATAAAATATTTGTTGTCCCCCCTTTACACAAGATAACATTAACTACAATCAGAATTCCATGTTAATTTTGCAGGTGATGGAAGTAAAAGGACAAATGATCCACGTCCCAGAATCAAATTCCATTTTATTTTTGGGGTCTCCGTGTGTGGACAAGCTGGATGAACTCATGGGCCGAGGGCTGCATCTCTCAGATATCCCTATCCACGATGCCACGCGAGATGTCATTTTGGTTGGTGAGCAGGCAAAGGCCCAAGATGGCTTGAAGAAGAGGATGGATAAATTAAAGGCAACTTTAGAAAGAACTCACCAGGCCCTGGAAGAAGAGAAAAAGAAAACAGTAGATCTACTGTATTCCATTTTCCCTGGTGACGTAGCTCAGCAGTTGTGGCAAGGGCAGCAAGTACAGGCCAGAAAGTTTGACGATGTCACCATGCTCTTTTCAGACATTGTTGGCTTCACCGCTATATGTGCCCAGTGTACTCCCATGCAAGTGATCAGCATGCTGAATGAACTGTACACCAGATTTGACCACCAGTGTGGATTTTTGGATATTTACAAGGTAAGGAGATTTAGTTACCTATATATAAATGCTTTTTAATAGTAAAGTATGATAATTAAATTGCAAGGATATAATATTTTAATTAAACTTGATGATAAACTGGGACATCTCATTGATATAGAAACCTTTATACGGAATGCCATTATTTCTGTCTGATGAGTAAACTTCATTAGGAGTCATTTTATAGTATTGCCATAGTAGGTAAATATGAATAATTACGTTGCTCAATAAGAACAATTCTGTATAGCTAGTGCTTTAAATTCATTTTCATTAAACAGTTAAAATTGCTGAATTCTAGGCAATTTATAACCACATAATTAATCTTTCCTAGAGAGTAAGGTTTCAATATAAAACTAATAATTTTAAGGTTGCAGTTAAAAAGAAGTAGCAAGTTAGGTTGAAATATGTATTGCATTATAAATAAAATCATGGGAAATCAGTATTTTGCACTGCATAGTCAGTTGAGATCCCTCTAATTCTAAGAGAATACATGTAAATATGCTAGCTATTGCCCAAATGACCAATGGTTTTTAGTGGGAGCACCTTGATTTTCCGATCTGCCTAATAGAAAAGTTTTGAAAATGGATGCCAGTCATCATCTGTTGGTCTGATTTGGGAACTCTTATCAACTTCTCATTAAAACCATAGTAATAATTTGAGTGGTTCAGCTTCATAGCCATCAAATAAATAACTGTAACTTTACGTAGAATTTCATGTGGATTGCACAGTGTCAGTGTTCTTGGCTTGTTTATATGAAGGACAGCAATAGTAAACTATAAGGCACTTTTTCTCCTCTTCTTTACTAATCCTTCTAGACAGCCCACTGTTTTGAAAATAATATGATTTGGAAAGAATCTGTTTTACTTTGCAATCTCATATTATGATCTATAGGGTGTTAATATGTATGTTCTTCAGAGAAAGGTATTCTCTAATTCCATTACGTATAATATATAGCCTATGTTAAATATTTCACTTGAATCTGTTCTGAGTGGTATACATTCAGTATGAAATATGTTTGAGGGATTTTCTTTGTTATACAAAATAAGAGTTCTTAAAAATTATCTTCAATGTCCTTATAATATATTATTATGTGAATTATGGTGGAGGTAGCCAAATGTCTGATCCTAATTACAGTAAGCCTGTGGCAGGTTACCACAATAAGCCTATCACTGTTAAACCTAGTCATTTCCAGAAGAGAAAGCACAGCCTGAATTTGGCAGCACTTTCTTTCCTCCAGAATTGAGGCCTGTTGCACCAATCTCTGCAACCACCAATCTCCTCCTTCCTGAACTACTGATTTGCAGTGTCAGCTTCCTCCAACCAAAGAGATCATATCTTTTGGACCTAAGTTCATAAGACTAAATGAGAATGATAAACAGATAATTTCTCCTATGGAAAGATGAGAATTCCTGATTTAAATATCATCAGTTAGGTTTTGAGAAAAGAAGAGAAGTGATGTCTTCTGAGGATACCATAACAATTTCAAGTTTAAAAGGTATAATTAGATTTCACTGACATGAAGTCTCCTGTCCTTTGAGATAAGTGGGTATATCTTACAGAAAAAGGAAAAAGAAAAGTTGTGGAAATATCCCATAAGAACTTTGAATTTCTCTATGTTATTAAACTATGGACAGTTTTCTCTAGTCATAAATAATTATGATCAAATTTCAACTTACAAAATGGACCTCTTGTTTCTCTGATACTAAAGACTATGCTATACATCTTTCATAAACAGAAACAATTCTAGTCAACAAATTCTCCCACATTGAACTTTCTTATGAAGTATTAGCAATAAATTTTGAGGTGACAAGTACAGTGTTTGTTTTTATACATAACTTTGATGCCAGTATGTATGTATGTGTGTATATATGGTGTATGTGTAAGTATGTATATAGTACAGATGTGTGTGTGGATGGATAGATAGATATAGACATATATGGGGCAACTTTGGGTGTTTACTCAGGGTTGGGGGTGGGGGTTGAGTTTGGGTTATCCAGACTAGGAAACAGTTTTGTATGGAAGCCAGATCAATGATGGTATGGCCAGAGTAATGGAAAGACAAATGAAGGGAGAAAATTACCCCCTGTATAGGTTAAAATGACATATATTTTAAGTAACATATCAGGAGGAATATAAGTTGGAAATCCTCTACCTGACATACCTAATTTAAGACTGCTAATTATCATAACAATTTCAGCTTATTTTCCAGAAAATTTACACACTGCAACTTTATACCATGCACTATTTGGTAAGCTTTTAATTTCTATTAAAAAAAAAAAGTTCCCCTAAGGCTATAAATTTTTTATAAAGGGCCATAAATCTGCCAGTTTCATAAAATGAAAAAAAGAATTCTGCTGGATCTAAAGCATGTGTAGAATTTTGGGTGGAATAATGATACCACAGAAGAAAATAATTTACAGCCCACTTATGTTTTATGTTGGAAATGTGACAGCAAACCAGGTAAAGCTGAAAGCCAAGGGGAGAGAACTAGAGTCAGGGCCCTTAGTCTACTACTACACAATAATATCCAAGTCTCTAAATTGTGATTGTCTTTCTCTTGATCATCTTCTTATTCCATGTTTTCCCATCATTAGGGGGATGATGCAATGGCAAATTATAATTCCAGTGGTAGAATTAGGCTAAATTAGACAATAATCAAAAGGTTCTCATAAAATAAATAATCAAACCTTCTACACAGAAAGAGGCTTGGGAAAAAGCTATAGATTTTACTGTGCATCGTTTAACCACTGAGAAAAGTAAAGCCTTTACAGTGTTGGACTGCCGGCCAAGATGTTACAGAACAATCAAGCATAAAATACAGGATTCCTATATACCACTCTATTATTAACACCTTGTGTTACTGTGGGGCATTTGTTATAATTGATAGCACATTTTTATAATTGTATTACTAATTAAAGTCCATGGTTTAACTTAGGTTTCACTGTTTGAGTAGTGTAGTTCCATGGATTTTTAAAAATTTTTTTATTCTGTTACCATATATACATCTACCATTTCCTCTTTTAATCACAGAGATATATATTTTAGAGCTGTTAATTACATTCACTATGTTGTGCAATCATCACCAAAACATTAACAAGTTTCTTAGCCTGTCTTTGTCATAGTTCCATACTCTATAAAATGATATTAATGTGTCTACCTAGTGGTTATATTATGAACATTTCAAAGAGGTGATATATGCAATGTGTTTAGAGCACCTGGTGTATACAGTGATAGGAAATGTAAATGTTAACTGCCATTATTATTTCTCAGACAGGTTTATCTATATATATCAGGTATGTGTTATATGATTATGCTAACATGTACATATATTTGTATGTATATAAATATAGTGTACCCAGAACTTATTAGAAAAGAATAAAACATGAATCTCATTTTATGTGCAATAGCTCTCATTATCTCTATTTTCAGAAAAAGAGACTTGAGTTTCAGAAAGGTTACGTAATCTAGGTAATGTAGTTAACGAACCAGAATCTGAACTGAGACCTGACTCTAGAGCCTATAGTTTTACCACAAGTCTAGGCTGTGATCTAGATAAAGATCAAGTGATCAAAACAAAAAGTGGAAAGTGTTTCAAGCTATTATCAATAATTGCAGTTATACTGTCAAGTGATGAGAATAACTCTATGATCACTTTACCCAAATCCATCTCCCTGGGCTTTCAGTTGCAAATAGTTTAGAGGTCTGAGAAGCTGAAGCTGTATCTTTAAAAGTTCGTAACTCCCCCATCTACCCTCCTTCCTCTTTGTAATAAACCCACTGGCACATTATCCATTAACTCCTGTTTTTGGAGAAGTAGGATACCAAGAGGGAAAGTGGGAATAATGGTTCTGGATGCAGGCAGTAAGGGGTATAATTTTAAAATAATGAAACTGAATAAACGATCTGCTTTTTATTTTCTCCGTGTTCAGGCAGCTATCAACTATGTCAGTAAGAAAATACTTTTCCCTTGCTGGGGGCTGGTGCGTTCCCATTGTCAACCCCAAATTTGGTTTTCAGATGTCACAGAGTTAAACTTTGACATTCAGTGTCAAGCTTGGATTGGGGGTAAGGGGTAGAGAGACAAGATGGGCAGCCAAGAGATGCCAGGACAAGAAATCTGTTGAATCAGGGAAGCTGATGCTCAGAATCTGAAAAACAACAATGCAAGATTCATGTTGGCAAGGGAGAGCAAGTATTGTAAGTCTAGGTGGGAAAGCAAGAGTTGGGGCAGATGTAATTAGGAGGGAACGGAAATCCAGGGTCACTCTTAGGAGACACAAGATCCTGGGACTAAGCACAAGGTGACTGGATAACAGGAACTGTAAACCAGGCATCATATCCAGGCAGTAAGTATGAAGATGGGCATCATAGTAATTTTGACACAGAAATAGAGCCTTCTCCCTGGCCAGAACCTGACCTAGGGTCAGAGGATACACAAGCCTTCTCCTCAAGTCCAGGGAGAACCAAGTGTGCGAAATCAACAAAGAATATAGTATAGGGATGTCCACAAAGTGTTAAATGCTAAAACGGGAATTGGACCCACAGAGATTCTAGAAGGGCTAGCAGGTTAATTATACCCATCCTGGAAAATAAATAGAACATATTTGGTATCAATCTTGGCATTAATACATTTTGAAAGGTGCTGGATACCTTTAGTTCTTCTGAAAATCTCGATGATCATTGAAAACAGAGTATTGACTTTGTAAGCTCCAAGCCTCATAAATATAAGACTAGTAAAATGGGTCAGAAAAGCCATTAAGATCAGGTAAATTTCACTTAATTTATATAAGCAGACTGTTGTTCTGTATGGACTCCTATTAACTGTAATTTAACTACTTTGGTGCAAAAAAAATCCATAAATTAAAAAATAAATACAGAATGCAGAAAATTGACAGAAAGGTTTATATATAAGGTGATCAGAGTTGTCCTGAGTAGGGATGCCAATATCCCAGGGAAACTGAGAACCAAACAATTCCTTTGGATTCTGGGATCTTGGTGAAGGCTGACTAAACTGCACTGATAGGCTGGTAGCATTGAGTTCGTAAAATGGATAAGGAAGCTATATCAGACTTAAATCCCTATCTCTGACATCCTTGGTAAGAGCTGAAGGCAGATGTTTCTCACTTACAAGGCTGCAGAACTCTATGCCTCAGAATTTGATTTGTCTTGACATTTGACAATAGAGCTACTAAAGCCTTCTGTTCACTGGACCTTCAGCCAGTCTCCTCAGAAAATGAAGCAGAATCTCTGGGATATTACTTCAATATGAATTGGATTTTGCAGAAAAAAATGAAATGCTTCTTTCCCCCTAGTTTTGTTTTCTGATAAAATAGGGAACTTGAAAAAATACCTATATGCTTAGGTTATTCTTAGAATTTTATAAATGTGTGTATATCATTTCACTCTGTTTCTCAACATTAAATGCCAGTTCTATTTAGTAAAGAGCGACTGCGTCATTTTTTCCCCGAGGTTTATATATTCTCTCTTGTAATGATCAGCACACACACTGTTTTGGAATCGAAAACCATTGCAGATCTACATTAGTACTTTTCAGTGATTTCCGTCAACATCAATGCCATCTACCTTTGTTGCTATTTTATTGGAAATGTAACTATAAAAAAAAATGCATTCAATTCATTCATTCACTTGTTTAATAAACATTTTTAACTCAGTACCAGAGCATGACTCCCACAGAAGTATGCAAAATGTTATGGAAATTAGCATGCACTTTTAGCACAATTTCAATGAGTAGAAAAGAATTAATTTATCTTCTTTAGAAGATAAGGTGAAGGCCACAGCTGAGCATTCTGTTCTGATGTCTTTTATACAGGGGGGATTATGTTGTCAGTTCAAAATACCATAATGCCTTAAAAATCATCCGTTGAGTGTTTTGCCTCATTTGTATTTTTGCCTTTGGCAAGCACTTAGGTTGTAGATACTCCTCTCATACCATGCAGCCAAGGCTGCTCCGTCCCAGTCTTGTCTAAATAATACTCATCTTTTCACCTTTACTTAAACTTTTTTTGCCTGAGTTTCATCACCTGTAAATAGACTAATTGTATCTATCTTATAGTTATATTATATGAGCTTTTAAATAAGATGTATGTGTAATGGATGTCCATGTTACTAAGTACAAATGTTCACTGTCATTAATTCTCAAAGTGTATGTATCTGGGCATATGTGGGGCACGTGCAAATGTGCGTGTGTTTTACATGTATATGCTTGTGTGTGCATGTGTGCATGTATACAGATATATTCAGTGCTTAGTAGAAAAGGATAAAATACTTATTTGATTGGATTAGTTCTTTTAGGTTATTAAAATTACTTTGTATGCCAGTGAAAGATTGGGAAGGAAGGATAGAGAGAAAGGTACAAGTAGCAGACAAAAGAATAATTTCCTCAATGCATTATTTGTATTATTGTCACTGGATCATATGGATTCTCATTCTGTATTCATGGATCATTTTTATTTAAATTCCAGGGTTACAGTATGGAATTGATGAAGATGACAGTGTGTTTTAAAGTAATATTAACTCATTTAATGTCTATAACCAACAATGTAAAACTGAACCTAAAATCTAAGTTGTTTTCCAGATTCCAATATGACAGCCTGAATTATTTCCTTTTGCATGCAGTGAACATTTTCTTTTAGTGCTGTGGCAAATTCCAAAGATAGTTAGAAGGTTAAAATACTTAGGAGTACCAAGCAGAAATCAGTATTGATGAAGTGTATTTCTGAATTTATCAAAATGTTTTGGTTTTGTTGTTGTTTTTATCCTTGTTGATATTTAATTTTTTGAAGAATTATGGTAACTGCCAAGAGATTGATGTTTCTGATTTTCATAAATACCAAGCAAATGTGCATCACTTCCAAAAAACAGTCTGGAAATTTTTTCATGGTATAAGTCTCTAGGAAGTTTCTTAGCAGATTAAGCCCATATTGCTAGGATTTCTTATAACCCCATGATGCAAGTGAAAGATGTTTACTAGTCTTACAGAGTGTATCAATACACTGTAAAGAAATTACATTCTGGGCTCAAACTGTTTGCCCAAGTCTCTAACTGCTATATCAGTGTGTTTTGTGAATGAAACTGCTCATTCTTTATTTGGAAACAGAAGTAGAAAGTCCATACTTCTCAAGAGCCATGTAATGATTATGATTAGGGCAGGCTTAGCCATAGATAAAGACGTTTGGGGGCCACATCCCAGGTTTTCCCACAATCCTGTAGAGTTCTGGAAATTAAGGACATTTAAGAACCCCCTTGTCCAAATCTTATGACAATCTTCCCAGGCATGGTCTCTGTCCTTGACAGATGCTCTGAGCCCAGACGTTCTGGTATCCATGGCAACAAGCCTTATTGCCCATAGTAATGGGAATTTCCAGCTCCAACTTCCTCCAACTTCCTGGAGGAAATGTCTTTGATGAAACCAGCTCTCTTCCATCACCTTGGCCAGAGGGTGACAGTATCTATGGCAATGGATCCTTCTTCTTTGGAGGAATTCTCTCCCACTGGGTGTCATAGAGTTTCTTCCTGGGCTCTGTGTGGGCTTGGGGGGTGGGGAAAGAGCTCTTAGAAGGCCCTCTTTCATCATCCAGTTCTGGCAACACCCAGAAGGCCTATTTCTTCCATGTCTGGACGCTGCGCATGGGGCAAGTTCTGAACTTCCCCCACTCTGGGAGAAGGTGAGGGGCTGGGGCCAGTGCTTGCTGAGGGTTGTGGATGGGAACGAGGGTGCTGACGGGCTGCTGTGGAGCCACCTGGGAGGGCAATATGGGGCTGGAAACCACCCCAGTCCCCACCTCTCCCCTAGACTGTGGGATGGTAATGGATCATGAAGTAGAACAGTAAGGGCAACTAGCTTCTAGTTTATGCACATTTTACAATTTCAAGTTTTACTACCTAGTCACATAGTCCATTGTTTATTTTTTAAACTATCATTAAACAATCATCACCTCGAGGTCATTCAGCAGCAGATTTTTGGCAAGCTTCAGAAAGTGAATATATCACATATGACTTCAAACACAGTTTATAATGGTTATTGAATGAGTTTACTAAAATGGAAACAGCAAGAATTTTAGATGGGACAGCTACTTTTCACTTATCCAATATTATCAATGAAATCTGAAAAGCTCATTTGCCACTAAATCTTATTAATTAATGCTGTTGTGTAGCTGAAATGCTGTCTAACTGTAAATAATTCTCCTCCTATTATTTACTACTTAACAGCAGTGATAAAAAGGTGCTGATTCCTTGAAGCAAATGGAACCCAAGGAATGGAATTCACATTTATTAAATACAGACTGTGTTCCAGGCACACTGCTAGTTAGTTTCCTTTATTGTGTTACCCTGCTTATTTTCCAGAACTACCCTCTGGAATAGGTGTTATTAGGTCCCTTTTGAAGATGAGACTCCAAGGCTCAGAAATGTTATGACATTTGTCTAAAGATAGGTGTTTAATAATTGGCAGAGATGTGATTTGAATTTAGTTCTCATTGACTTAAAAGTTCATAATTTAGAAAAAATGTTTGCAATCATTTGTGTATCAGGGAGTGCCCCTAATTAATTAGATTCAGAACCAGGACCAGAGATTGTTCTGACATTAGAATATATATGTAACCTTTTGTGTAATTCTATTATTATTGAATGTTCCCAAACTGGTATCCAATCTCCAATAATTTAGACAATAAGCAAGCAGATTTCATCCCTTTAAAATGAGAACAAGAGTATATCACAGGTTAATTCTGAGGCTTAAAAGAGATAGTAACAAAGGACCCTTATCATTAATAATGAAGCCCTCAGCATAATACTTAGAGGATGAGTTTGAATTTTTAAATTGCAATTTGACTTTTAACCTAGACTTAACAATATAACTAGGTCCTCCTTTTTAAAAGCAATTGAACAAATCTGCACTATTTTTATATATGTGTTCAGTGTCATAAGGCTTGTCCTCTTTAGCTCCAGGAGGCTTAAGAGGATCTTTGAGTAAAAGTTAAAGAATAATTTAAACTCAGTAAAAGATCCTTCTGAATGTCAGTGTTTCCAGCAATGAAATAGACTGGCCAAAGCCATGTGCTCTGCTCACTGGAATGATTCAGACACAATCTACAATCTTTTGATGGGGTAGGTAGAAGAAAAATCTCAAAAGGTCCTTTGATTTTATGAGATTCTAAGATTCTTAATGCTCAGTATTAAAGCTATTGGTAGTTGGCCAGGAAAATGTTCCCAAAATGTAAATCAGCCCTGATGATTACCATATTAATAGATTATTCATCTTTGACAAGGTTTAAATGGTTTGGATTTATTTTTGTAAATATCTTTTAAAGTGGAAAAAAGGAGAATTTTAACTTATTTTAAATTGGAGTTAAAATGATTGTAAATGTTTATAAGTTTTGATTTCAAGATTTGAAATGGTTAACATGACATTGAATAAGCTGAAAAACTATAAGAACTCAACCAAAGCAAAATTACTGTTACACTGCTGATTCAGCTGGGCTTGTGTACATGTGCACATATGTTTAAGGTGGTTAGAATCTATCAACTATCTAAGATAATGCTGTTCTTCAGAAAGTCCAAGGCAATGCTTTTCAATTTCATATTTCTCTTTGATATTCAGGGTCTGATATGGGATAGATTTTCTCTGCTGTCATAAAAAGCAGCTTTGTGCCTCTAATTCCCTTTCTACCCACCACGTTCCATTGCTAGTGTTACTGCTTCCTATACAACAGGGCATATTGCAGCCCTCTGAGAAAAGGTCCTTTGACCATCAGGGAGAGGCCAGGTGAAAACTGTTAAAGTTACTTATGACAGAATGCATGGACAGCTAAGTGTAGAAAAAAAATGTGAAAATCTGATTTGAACTCATGTCTTTATCACTTAGTTGAATAAGTCACATAACCTATCTGTGCCCCAGCTTCTGCATCTACAAATTGGGAACCATAGTATTGGCCTCACAGGGTTGTTGCAGTTGACAGATAAATTGTGCTCAGAAAATGATTGTTGTTGGCATTTTTTTTTCTATTCATAATTCAAAATAATGACAATATCTATGAAAAATAGCTTCTGAATTAATGGACAGCAAACAGCAGTTCACTCCATCTGAAGTCATCCCTATGATAGAAGATCAACGCAAGAGAGAGTGTCTTGAAGAATTTGCTATGAATGGAGATAAGGGGAGTAGTAGTTGTTGAATTCCTAATATGTGCCAGGTATCATACTAAATTTTTTATGTGCTTTTAAAATTTATTTTATTTTACACAAATAATTATTGGTCACCTACAATGTTCTAAGTATTAAGCTAGGCTTTAGGGACAAAATGATAAATAAGACATACTTAGCCCATGTTCTTAGGTATTTGTAGTCTAGCCTTGAGAATAGACTTAAACAATTACCTAGCTGCTACAATAATTAATTAAAATTATGATTGTCACTACAGAGGTATATAGTTGTCTCACTTAATCTTTTCAGTAACCTTGTGAAATAGATATCTCCCTTTCAAAGAAGAAGAAAATGAAACTTAACAAGGTTAGAACAGGGGGATTTCCGGGAAGCTGGTGGGAGAAGATGGGCAGAACTCACTCCTCCATCAAAAAACAACTGAAGAACAGGCAGAAAATGACCAAAGCAGCAGTTCCAGAGTCCAGGTAACCAGAAGGACCTCTGCATTATGTAAGAAAGACCTGGATGGAAAAGCGGAGAAACTATGACTGAGAAATTGGGGTGAGTGTACTCTATTGCGACCACCCATAAGGTACACCAAAAAGTGGCACACCCCTGCTTTGGAGAGGTGGGGGAGGCAATTCTCTCAGACCTGCAGCCTGGCTTCCCCAAGCAGGAACATGGGAGCCAGTAGACTCATTTTATCCACATACAGAGACCCTGCTATGGTGCCCAGTGCCTAGCCCCCATCCCTGAGGCCAGCACTATGGGCACCTGGACTTGGGGGAGTCTTGGAAGCAGGGCAAGGGAGGAGAGGGGGTGCAGAGCAGAGCCAATCTGACAAGTAGCCAACAAGAGAGACATTCTGGGTCCTGCTGCCTGGATCCTTTCTACACAGGGGGTCATGATGCTCACGTATACATGAACAGAGAGGCAGGGGTTAGGGAGCTGCGTTGCAGTGCCACATGCCCTTTCCCCACTCCCAAGGCAATCTTGCTAGCTGGTGAAAAGCAGAGCACTCCTGTGCTGACTGCTGGCTGGTGAAGCTGAACCTCTCAGTCCTGAGCCTAGAGTCTTTCCACACAGGAGTATGGGACTCACCATCACACCTATAAGCTGGAGTCTTCGCTGTGGTGCACAGTGCCCATCCCCCACCCCACAAGGAGCTGGCTGCTTCCAGCATGCCCGGGGGCCTGCAGCCGTGACTAGATTTTCTCCTGACCTGGACCCTGCCCAGCCGGCTGCCACAGTCAGGGAGATGCAGGGTTGTAGGGAAGAGGTGGCCCAAGAGCATAATCCACTGGAGAGATGGGGAAAGTGCAGACTGGCAAGCTGCTTCTCTGTCCAGCCTTCAACAGACTATGGAAAGGTCTGTTCCCCCGAGTTAGGCCCTGACCTTGGTATGCTGGGAATTACTGACAAACCAAGTGCCAACAGAGACCTTCAATGTAAACCCAAGGGGAAAGAAAATTAGATGAGCAAGGGAAGCTAACTTTCAAAATAACCTTATCAAGTTAATCAAATGCCAAGAAACAAGCAAAAAATCACAAACCATATGATGACACAAGAAGATATGGTCAAGCCAAATGATCAAGTTGAAAAGCAGAAGGAGACACAGAATTTGGAACAACTAATCAAAGATGTTCAAACGAATCTCCTAAGTAATTCCAATCAGTTGATTAAAGAGATAAAGGATATCAAGAAGATACTAGAAGAGCATAAAGAAATATAAAAGAATAAATGGAAAAATAGCAGCTATTACAGAAATGAAAGATAATGCAGATAAAATTAAAAATATACTAGAGACACACAATAGCAGATCTGAGGAGGCAGAAGAAAGAATAAGTGAACCAGAGGATACAGCAATGAATTTGAATACACAAAACAACAAATGGTAAAAATAATGGAAAAATTTTACTTGGATCTCAGGGAAATGCACAAATGTAAGAATTATTGGTGTCCCAGAAAGAGAACTGAAGAGTAAAGGGCTAGGAAGACTATTTGAGGAGATAATTGGGGAAAATTTCCAAACCCTTATAAAAGTCATAAATATGCAAATCAAGAAACCCAATGAACTCCTAATAGAATAAATTCAAATAGACCTGCTCCAAGACAAATACAAATCAGAATGTTAAATACTGAAGAGGAGAGAGCCCTGCAAGCAGCATGAGAAAAACAATTCACCACATACAAGGGAAGTCACATAAGATTAAGCAGTGACTACTTGTCGGGCATCTTGGAGGCAAGAAGGCAGTGATACGAAATGTTTAAGATTCTGAAAGAGAAAAATTGCCAGCAAAAAAGTCTTTATTTGGCAAAGCTTTTCCTGAAAAGTAAGAGAGAGTTTGAAATTTTCACAGATAAATAAATGGTGAGGGAATTTGTTAACAAGAGACATCTGCCCTGCAAGAAATACTAAAAGGAGTTCTCTCAGCTGAAAAAAAAGTGAGAAAGACTTGGAGGAGGAGGAGGGTCTACAAATAATTATTATCAATAAGGGTAACTAAAAGGATAAAAAGAAAAATATTAGATCTGACAAATAAAACCAAGGTATAAAATGGTTGAATCAGAAATGAGCATACTATGTACAACTGCATGCCGACAAACTAGACAACTTAGATGAAATGGACTACTTCTTAGAAACGCATGAACATCCTATACTGACTTGAAAAGAAATAGAAGACCTCAAAAAACAATCACAAGTAAAGAGGTTCAATCAGTCACCAAAAAACTCCCTGCAAAAAAAAGCCCAGGGCCAGATGGCTTCACAGGGGAATTTTATCAAACATTTCAAGAAGAATTAAAACAATTTCTGCTCAAACTCTTCCAAAAAACTTGAGGAAGAGGGAACACAACCTAACTCATTCTGTGAAGCTAATATCACTCAAATACCAAGACATGATAAAGATACTGCAAGAAAGGAAAACTACAGGCCAATCTCCCTAATATAGATGCAATAATTCTCAAAATACTTGCAAATCAAATATGACAGCATGTTATAAGAATTATGCACCATGACCAAGTGTGGTTTATTCCAAGCATGCAAGGATGGTTCAAAACAACAAAATCAATTAATGTAATATAACACATTAACAAATTGAAAGAGAAAAATCACATGATCATCTCAATTGACGCTGAAAAGGCATTTGACAAAATTCAGTATCTTTTCTTGATAAAAACACTTCAAAAGTAAGTAACCAAAGGAACTTTCTCAATATGATAAAAGGCATACATGAAAAACCCACAGTCATCATCATGCTCACTGTTGAGACTGAAAGCCTTTCCTCTAAGATTGGGAATGAGATAAGGATGCCCACTGCCACCACTGTTATTCAACATTGTGCTAGAGGTTCTAGCAAGAGCAATAAGGAAAGAATAAGAAATAAAAGGCATCCAAATTGGAAAGGAAGAAGTAAAATTGTCATTATTTGTAGACAACATGATCTTATATTTGGAAAATCCCAATAAATCTACAACAAAGCCACCTGAGCTAATAAATTCAGCTAAGTGGCAGGATACAAGATCAAGCAAAATTCAGTAGTGTTTCTGTACAATATCAATGAGCTAACAAAGGAGGCAATTAAGAAAACATTCCATTCACAATAACAACTTAAAGAATATACTTAACCAAGGATGTAAAAGACCTCTACTTAGAAAACTGCAAAACATTGCTTAAAAAATCAAAGACCTAAATAGGTGGAAAGACATTCTGTGTTCATGGATAGGAAAGTTACATGTCATTAATACGTCAATTCTACCCAAATTGATCTACAGATTCAATGCAATGCCAACAACTTACTTTGCAGAATTGAAAAAGTTAATTATCATATTTATTTGGAAAGAAAAGGGGTCTTGAATAGCCAAAAAACACCCTGAAAAAAGAAGAATGAAGTGGGAGGACTTATACTTCCTGACTTCAAAGTTTATTGTAAAACCACAGTGGTCAAAACAGCATGGTTCTGGCACAAGGATAGACATATTGATCAATGGAATTGAATTGAGAGTTCAGAAATAGACCCTCAGATCTATGGCCAATTGATTTTTGTCAAGGCCCCCAAATCCACTGAACTGGTACAGAATAGTCTCTTCAGTGAATGGTGCTGGGATGACTGGATATGTATATCCAAAGGAATAAAAGAGGACCCCTACACTCACACGCTATACCAAAATTAACTCAACGTAGATCAAAGACCTAAATAGAAGAGTCAGTGCCAAAAACCTCCTAGAAGAAAATATAGAAAAACATCTTCAAGACTTGGTGATAGGAGGTAGCTTCTTATACTTTACACCCAAAACACAAGCAATGAAAGAAAAAATAGATAAATGGGAACTCCTCAAGACTAAACACTTCTGTGCTTCAAAGGACTTTGTCAAAAGGGTGAAAAGGTAGCCAACTCTATGGGAGAGAATATTTGGTAACCATATATCTGATAAGGGTTTGATATCCAGTATATGTATAGAAATCTTACAACTCAACAATAAAAGGACAAACAACCCAATTATAAAATGGGTAAAAGACATGAATAGACAATTCTCCAAAGAGGAAATACAAATGGCTAAGAAGCATATGCAAAGGTGTTCATCTTCATTAGCTAATACGGAAATGCAATTCAAAACCCCAATGTGATATCATCTCACACCTATAAGAATGGCCGGTATTAAACAAACAGGAACCTACAAGTGTTGGAGAGGATGTAGAGAAATAGGAGCAGTATTCACTGCTGATGGGAGTGTAAAAAGGTGCAGCTGTTGTGGAAGACAGTTTGGCAGTTCCTCAGAAAACTAAATATTGAGTTGCCCTATGACCCAGCAATTCTGCTGCTCTCTATATACCCAGAAGATCTGAAAGCAGGGACAGGAACAGACATTTGCACACCAATGTTCATAGTGTCAATGTTCACAATTGCCAAAAGATGGAAAAATCCAAATGCTCATCAACATATGAATGGATAAACAAAATGTGGTATACACATACAATGATACAATGAAGTGTTAGGCGGCAGTAAGAAGAAATGAGATCCTGAAGCATATGACAACATGGATGAATCTTGAGGACATAATGCTGAGTGAAAAAAGTCAGACATAAAAAGATATGAACTAACTAGAATATGTAAACTCAGAGTCTTAAAATATAGAATATAGGATTACCTAGAAATAGACAGAAGCTAGAGAAAGGGGAGCAGTAACCTGATATGTTCAGAATGTATAACAAGGTTGAACTTAAAATGTTTGGAAATAGATCTGGCATGAGGGCACTCATCACTGGGTATATAAGGAATAGTGCTATATTGTAGGTGAATTTGGTTGAAAGGGATTGTTTTTAGAGCCATGTATGTCACTGATTAACACTATCAATAAGTTCTTGCATGATCTAGTACAAATGTACAACACTGGTACAAGGACTTAATAACAGAGTGGTAAGTGGGGAAAATTACTTATTGCAAACTATGGACTGTAGTTAACAGTAATACCTTAAAATTTGTTCATCAACAGCAGCTGGTGTACCACACCAATACTAGGAGTCAATAATAGGGAGAGATAAGGGATATGGGATGTTTTGGGTTTTCTTTTTTCTGTGTCTAAATAATTTTCTTTTTGGAGCAATGAAAATGGTCTAAAATTGAGTCTGATGAAGATAGCACAATTAAGTGATGATACTGTGAGATATTGAGTATATGCTTTGGATGGAATATATGATTAGCGAATGTATCTCAAAACCTTCACGAAAAGGGACAGTAGGCTCACAGTGAAACAGTAATGCTTAACAGTCCAGCCCTACTATATATCCAGATTTGTTTTATACATTAAAAGGCATAAAACTGAAGGAAACAAAATGACTTTCAAATCCTGGTGATCTACAAGGATACTGTATCATTATGGAAAATGAAGTTGTCATCAGATTTGCAGTGTGACTCAATAATTTATTGCTTAACCATCTAAAAATGGATCATCTTTCAGCTCATCTACAATAAAATATGTTTTTGAAGATAACCGTTAAAAAAAGGTTTTAACAACTTGCTTGAGGTTAGAAGCCAAATAGGTGTTGGATTTAGCATGGGAACACAGGGCAGGTTCCTGTGGTCAGGCTTTTTCCATTCGGTGAGGTTGCTCTGGGAGGTCTCAAGTAGCATGGTCTTAAGGAAGTCCATAAGTTTTCTAACCACTTTCATCTATTCATGCCTTAAAGAAATGTTTCATGAGGGCTATCATGTATCGGGCACCAAAAAATGTGAGCAAAAAGACATGACTCCTGCTTTGATGGATCTTACAGTCCGAGGAAGACAGATTAACCAATACCTGCAAAAATACGAAATTATCACCTGTGTGTGAATGAATGAGAATAATTACATGGTGTTATGAGAGCATATAAGAGATCTGATTTAGTCTGGCAGTCCAGGAGGAGGTCTTTAATCTGAGATGTAAAAGATGAGTAGGGGAGGGTGGGAGGAGAGGATTCCAAGCAGTGAGGTCAGGATATGTAAGGACTCTGAGTCAGAAAGGAAAATGAGGCATCAGAACAACTGAACAAAGGTGTTCAGTGTGGCAAAAATTTAAGAGAATGGAGACAATTGGCATAAGAAAAGGATACAGACATAGGAGTTTTAGCCCCAGTAAGGATTTTGGTCTTAATCATAGAAGCAAAGGGGAGTCATTGAAGAATAATTAATGGCGGGGATTTGCTTTTAAACATCCACTTCAACTGTAGTATGGAGTATAGATTTGAATGAGTGGCAAGAATAGAAGAGTAGAATATAAGGATGTAATAGCTATAACTCCAGTGAGAGAAGGAGGTAGTATTACCTGGGTTGGTAAGCAGAGATTGAGAGAAGTGGGAAAAATCAGAAGATGCATAGGAAGTAAAATAAAAGGACATGGTGTTGGATTGGATGTGAGAAGTGAGAAATATGAAGGTGTCAAGGAAGACACTTAGATTTCTGGTTTGCCCAGGATGTAGGTACATTTTACTGAGCTGGGGAACCCTAGACAAACAACAGGTTTAACCATATGCTAAACAATGCCAATAGTAAGGTGTGTACAAGAGGCTAGAGTCAATGTTGGAACACTGAAGGAAGTGGTCGATTATGGCTACTTAATAATGAACAAGGATCTGTTCCACTATTCATGCAAATCACCTGATTGCCTGAATGTATTCTTGTTTTGGCATCATGAAGACTCCACTTTAGTCGACTGAGTTGACATTTTTTGGGGTCATGTAACAAATGATTTTTATCTTGAAAGGTAATTTATACATTTTCCTAGTTCTTGATAGAGATGTTTATAACAACTTAACTTGTAATTCTCTATTATGCTAGTACTGTCCTAGCCTCTGCAGGACTTAAAAGGATGACTAAGAAAATGTCCTTGCTTTCAAAGTTAAATAATTTAGCAGTATAGATGGAATGATAGTAGAGAAAGTATGAAAACAAAAAATTGCAGTATAGGAGACATAGAAACCAAATTTTATTGGGGTTCTAAAATTAGAGGAAGGCTATGGCATGAGAGATACACTTGGAAGTATGTGACAAAGTTGACTCACGGAAGGGGGATGGGGAAGGCTTGTTTCCTAAAATTATACTCAGTCTGGGGGGGGGGTCATTCCATAGATATGTGAAAATAGGAATTATGGAGGTTAGACTGTTTTCCTTAAAAAAACAAATTCTTAACAAAATGTCTCCATTTGAGTTGCTAATTGGGCTGTACCATTCTCTTTTGCAACATCAGTTAACATTAGTTAAAACTCACTGTGTGTTTATGGAAAACATAGCAGACATTCACCATTCTTTGGAGACACATTTAAAGTTTTGGTAAATGAGGAATCCCTGGAAAACTTTCTTCAAAAATACTGGACTCTTAATAATAATTTTATGAAAAGTGAGTGAATGGATTCTATGTAGAGAAATAATGTGCATAAGCACGTGGTAGTGAGAGAGAGAGGGAAAGTGTGCAAAGAACAATGACTTACTCATTTTGGTTGGAGCATGGAGTGATTTAGGAAGATAATGAGGTAGGAAGCTGGGACATCAGGGACCTGTTGTTGAAAATATTCTTGATCAGCCTACTGTGTGTACAGCAGAAAGAAATTATCAGTTGCCCACGTCTAATTTAGGAATGTAGAAAGAAATTTTGACTGGGTATTTCAATATGTTTTTCTTTAATAATTTGTCTCAGTATTCAATAATCTTTATGATAAACAACCTGGGGCTTTGATGACAGTATTATCTGCATGATTGTGATTCCTGGGCAAGAACTGGAATTTACATCAATGGGTCTACTGAGAGTTTTATCAGGAGAGGAGTTTTCTTTGATAGGCAGTCATTTGGAATCCATTTTCCTTCGTATGGGAGAAGTTCCTGAGCCAAATCACTGTTCTATTTATACCTGTGACCTCTTTTCCAAAGCTGTATCAGCTAAGTACTGTAGTGACATCCTTAAAAGTCGTATTTGGGTCAGAAACATCAACCAAAAAGAGTTTAATTAGAAGGGTTAAATATTGAAGGGTTTTATTTGAGATAGCTTTATCCAGTAAATCCTTAGTTAAATTTGTTTCTATTTGAATTGCTAAACCATTATGCGCAATTAGAGAAATGTCTGGAAAAGTTCGTTATTCCTAGAGATGAAGTGAGAGAGAGAAATGGAGTATATAAGAATGGCTAGGGTTCGAGGTAGGAATAATTCCTTCCTTAAAAAAATATATTTATCTTCTGGAACCTCTTATTAAACCTATGGGTAAATATTTTATTATTTTTAACTTGCATCATATACAAAAGTTTGTAAACTTTGGGAATCATAAAAAATACCTGGAAGGTTCTGATAATGCAGACAGCTGGGCCTTATACCCAGCTTTTTATTTAGTAGATCTAGGTGGGGCCTGAGGATCTAACTTTTAAAAAGTACCCCCTGGGGGATTATTATGTAGATGGTGCTGAGTTTTGGATTGGAAAAATTTGCTTAGGTGACAATTCTGACCAACAAATGTAGAAACTGACATTTAGTAAAACTTTTTTGAACATCTTGATACTGTGCCAGGGTCCAAAGGCATAGAGTTAAACATCTAATAGAGTAAGAATATAAAGACTCATCAACAAGATACATACTATGATAGTGATAGAAATTTGTCCATCGGATAGTATGCAAAAGTTACAGATCCAAAAAATAGGAAAAGAAAATTTGAACAAAGTGAGGGCTGGGGTCCTGAGATAGCCTTTTCTTTGTTTACAGTTTTGTTGTGGCCTGCCCTTAAAGAGCTGTGTACTCAGGGCAGTGGAAATAACTCTCCTCCTCCACCTTCTCCTTTCAAAATGATGGAGGCATTTAAGAGCCTTCCAGGACCTTTAGAAAGAGTAAATCTAGTTTCAGTCTGTTCTGAGTCAGCATGTCTGAGAGGGATCAGGCTGTGAATTTAAAGCTACACTGGGAAAATAGCTGCCTAAGGAGCAGATGGCACCTTATTTTCCCAATGCTGTATAAGAACTGGGTACCTGTATGAGGTTCCTCTCTCATAAGTGCCACTCCAGGTTAATGATAATGCCAAATGAGGATTTGCATTTCATTTTACGACAGGAGGTAACACCCATAGAGAGTTAGAGGTATTATGAGGTTACTTTAATGACTCCTCATTACACCTTAGTTCTGTAGATGTTGTCCATGACTTCAGCGGGAGGACAAGTCCAGAGCTGTAGCCTCTGCAACATTAATTTCATTACTATATCAAAAGTATTTCCACAATATTAATCTTTAGCATCATAAAATAGGACCCTATAATGAAGGGGCTAATGAATGACTACAAGATTATTTACAAAAACTTGTTTGGTAGTCATAGCTTATGGGGGGAGCATACAAACAAAAATAAGGCAGATTCCTAATACAGTGTCTGATTAAAATAGATAGGCATGGGTCCAGTTGCCAAGGAGGAGAGGGCAGGTGGAGCTTCTTCTTGCTCAGTTTTGGCTGAGGTCCAGGAATGGGGACCACAAGCACCTCCCTGCCATCCCCAGAGATGTGGTTGGGGAGAAAGGTGATTTCCCTACTCCTCTAGTCATCGCCTGTGGGGCCCCAGTTTTCTTGTTCTAACGAGTGTCAAACTTTTAGGAAGGGGAACCCTTATCAGTGCTGGAGGGAAGACCCTACAGACTTATGTTTCAGATAGGCTCAGGGTCTCAGGCAATAATAGCTGGGGTGTGAGTTTGGTGAGGAATGGGCATCTTCTCAATGTGAGCGGAAGTGGTGAAAAAAGCAGAGGTAGTGGTGAGTGAAAAGAAGGTAGAGAGATGTTAATGCTGAAGAAAGAAAAAGTGAGGGAGAATTAAGTAGAAGAAAAGATGATGAAGCGATGCCTATGGGTAGGAGAAAGGAGGTGGTGTAGATAAATAAAGTGGTAGAGGCAGGGCCCTGTCCCCTGATTTGATCTCTTTGAACTACCCCTACCTACAGCCATGATTAGGGACTATACTGCAGATTTGCTGATGTTCATAAACAATTAAGACATGGAGGAGATAAGACACCTCAGGACAGGCTACCAGATCAGGATCTTCTTTTGAACAAACCCCTACCTCAAAAACAAGATCCTCCAGTTGAGTGGTATTTCTTTCCCTCCAATCATATGGCCAGGGCCTCATGCCCAAGTCATTCACCTGCAGGAACAGGATATTATCTGCAGCCCCTTCACCTGGTCCTCAGACCACAGCCTTCCAGAATCTGACAAGATAGCTATTATCAATCTCAGTCCTATCAGTAAGACTGAGTATCCTTTCCAAGAATCAAGCATTCTTAGCCACAACCAGTGAACCTGTAAATAACTTGGTATGTTTGTTAGTCTTCCTTCATCCACCTGAACATGACCAGATGTCCTGTGAGGTGCTAGGAAGGAAAAGACTCTCATCTTTGGGATCTGCCTATCTATATCTCACTCCAACACCTCTCTCCCTCCCTAACCCCTGTTTTTTCTCCATCTTCCTTCCTCTCCTCCTTTTTCTATTTGTAAAACCAGTAGAGATGAAAAATAGAAAACACTTACAAAAACAGACTAATTTGCTTCTCCTCTTGATTGTACCCAGAAGGAAAGAGGGAGGTTGTCTGATCTTCTGGTCTTATGCCCCCTCCCCAAATTCCTTTAGAAAGTTCAAAGGAAGATAGAACCAGGGCTGCAGAATTGATGAACTAAGGCAGTCAGAGTCCTATGGGACAGGGAGAGTCAATTTCCCAATTATGTGCTGTGCTCTTTGAGGCTAATTCTAGCTCCAGTACCACCACCACAACACACACACACACACACACACACACACACACACACACAAACACACTACACCACACCACCTTCCTCCCCACTGTGTTCAAGTGTCCAAGAGACTCCCTAGTATTTCTTGAGCTTTAGTCTGGAGAACAAAGGAAAAATGTGATGGGGACATGATTCCATTAGGAGCTAAACTAAATTGTTTTAAATGATCAATCTAAAACTAAAATAAAATAAAAAGAGTGAATGCACAGTTCTAAGAAATGTATTTATACCATCTTTATTTCTAGGATAACAGGATTATTAAGAATTGTGAAGAAGATAATGCTGAGATAGGTGAATTCTTTAAAGTTGGAGGAAAGCAGCTGTAAAAATACATGGGGCAGCAGTGTATGTAATATTTTCAGTATGTAAGGTTTTTCATACATTTGCATTTAGCATTATCTTTTCCTTCTCCATGCCTAGTTTCACCATTTTTATTCTTATTTATCTAATGTCATTCAGAAACAGGTTGGAGATGCTGAAAATAAATGAGTGCGCTATTTTAGGCTGTGCCTGTTGTATTTAAAATTATTTCTAAATAAAAAGCACTGAGACAGTTATAACACAATTCAGGATTCAGAACAAAGTCAACTTTTAGTTTGTTTACATCGTCTACTTGTTTCACTTTAGTTTAACTAAAGGAAATAATCTCAAGAGCAAATGGAATTGTTTATATAATGCTTTCTCTTTCCCTGCTCCTCATGAAGCCAAAGTAGACTGATTATGATGAAGGGGACCCACTAAAATTTCCACTTATATTTAATTCTGCTGAGTTTGTATAGGCCTGATTTAGATGAAGGGAGAAAAGAAAAGATTGAGGCTTTTACAGAAAGCTAAAGCAGCAGTGTTTCTGCCAAGATTTTCAGGTTAAGATGCTGACTGTATTTGGAAGGAGAGTAAAAAACATTACACAGGTGTATTAATTATACCTTACAGATCTTGGGACATTTGAAACCATTTAAATGATTACCCATTCATTCATAAACTCATTAATGCTGTTCACCAAATATTTCTGGCTCTTCTCTGAGCATAGATTGCCTTTTCCCATTCCATTTATGTTAAACATGGCCATGTGGTTTGCTTTGGCTAGTGAAATGTGAGAAAAAGCTATATATGCTGCATGTGGGAGAAAGCTTTAAGAGCCGGTATGTAATTTGCCAGAACCCCCTTTCCCCTGCCATGACAACCAGCTCCAGATGTGGAGGTTTCATCAAGCTTCCTCCTGGAAAAAAAGAGATTTGGTGTACAGGGTTTCTCTCCTCCCCAATACCTTAACCCACATGGACATGTAGCACGAATAAGAAATAAACTCTGTGGTTTGAGGACATTGAGATTTGAAGAGTATATTGTTATTGCAGCACAACCTAGCCCATCCTGATAACAATATCTTTTACGTTTTTTTTTTTCCCCTATATGCTAGGTGTTTATGAATATTTGTGAGAATTCCACATCTTAATGTGTCATTGCTTTTTAGATATTTAGGTTTTTGATCCTTTAATTTCTGAAAGCCAACCTGACTTCAAATATTTGGAAACAAAAGCTATAAAATCTTATGATTGTGTATGGACTTGAATGTGGATTTGTTATAGTGTGTCTGTGTGTATTGAACTTGTACTGCATTAGATTTATGTGTTATATCAATTAGTAACACCTTGACCCATCTTCTCCATGGTATTACATTAAAGATGCTTAAGAGAAGGGCAACATATAATCTAATCTTCATGTATTCATGCAGTGCAGATTTCAGAAATACTCATTTAGTGCAATTTATGAATTTTTGTGAGG
The DNA here is from genome assembly GCF_015220235.1 of Choloepus didactylus. Lineage (NCBI taxonomy): Eukaryota > Metazoa > Chordata > Mammalia > Pilosa > Megalonychidae > Choloepus > Choloepus didactylus. Next base: position 122,598,150 of record NC_051312.1, on the reverse strand, counting down.
AGATAATGGAAATGATGATGTAAGAGATTCCAAGAAAAGATAGTACTCCAGGAACAGGCATATTAGGAATTACTGCAAAGAAATTCAAATTATGCAAGTAATTTGCTGCCTATGTATTGTGATACGTGAGTCAAAAGTCAATTTTGAAGTTCATAGCTAACAGAATTATAGATTTTACAGTTACATAGAAATATGAAAGGATGAGATAAATAGGATTAGCAAAGGCCTTTGTGTTATCAGGGAAAAATGGTGCATGATGACATTTTAGACATTTATTATTTTCTGGTGTCTTCCCCAGTAAGAAATATTTTGGGGAAATATATTTTAGCGTTTGGAATGGAAACTTTGCAAACTCATACTGCGTCTTCATATTCTTAACTCTGATATCTCTGAGGGTATTCAAATAATTTTGGTGCATATTGAATAAATTCAGTGCATAAGACTGATAAGTAATAAGTTTGGAATTTGTAGTTCCATGAGCTTAAGTGTTCTTATCCCTATCTCTAAAAATTTAATACAGTACATCTTTTTAAACACATTTACATGAAACTTAATTATTGCTACTAAATCTTAATAGAATATTTTCAGTAATTTTTGGTTTATTTATGATAGAAGCATCTCCAGTTATTTAGAGGCAGTTCTTCCTACAGAGATCTACACTGCACACAGATCCACATGATATTCATGAAATGAATGGTGAAATTAAGCAAATGATTAGAATTATTATTTATAATTATGGTTAGCAAGGTTGATTAATTCATTTGGTAAGTATTAAATAGCTACATTTTAGACACTATGGTATGCACTATGACAACAGAGATAAAAAGACATGGTTCAGTCCTTACGGAGCTCACCTCACAGCTGGGGAAGCATATATTTATTACTGCCTATGATGAATGCTACGGCAGAGAGGTGTAGCTAGTGCTGTTGGAGCAGGGTAGAAGAAAGGCTTAATTTTTTTTCCTAAGGAAAGCCCATGGGGGGTTTACACATAAAAGGTGACATTGGAATTAGGCATTTAATACAATATTTCAACCCTTTGTCCAATAGTTTTATTAGAAAAATTGAGGATTTTACCCATACACACACACACACACACACACACACACACGCACATATACACATATGTGTGTGTGTGTGTATAATGAATAGAGAACTTTTCCTCTCAAAATAAGTTTTGGCATAATCTTTATGCCATGGTATTTGAGGGTTTTTTAACTGGGGTAAATATTTAACACCGACAATGGGCACTGAGAATGGCTGCTGACAATAGAATTCGAGTAGGGTCTAAAAAGACTCCTACAGTGCCTATTACCTCTTTAATTACAGGATTATAGTATCATTATAGAATCATTTCTCACATGCAATCAGTACTTGTTCCTAATATGTAGGATATCTGTGAAGACTAAATGAGATAATGAATGTATAGTGCTTGACACAATTAATGGTATGTATTAATAATTCAGTGAATATTATCTATTATTAGGGGTGAGAGTAAACTGACCAACAAATTATGAAATATTAAAAAGTGTGGAACAATTAGGTAAAAAAATGGAACAAAAATGCTTTCCAGAGAAAGTCTACTTGAATGTTTGAAGAAGACAAGAGTGGGTTAATAAAGGTCATTATTTGGAAATTATCCAGACAAAATACTTTCAATTCTATTTTCTCAAGGGATAATTATTTCATATCCTAGTTCCCTATTTCAATGATTATCTCTGCTGATAATGATTAACAGTCCTGGAGTGAGATTTCAGTATTTGACAGTGGCTGTTGGCAAACTCGGCTCTGATTACACAGTTGTCTAATTGCTTAATGTATTGATGTTCTGCTCACATGTTTTTCAGGAACATTTGTGATTGGAAATAACAGATCATTTCTATCTTGTCTCAGTATCATAGGTTTGCATTTGATTTGTCTAATTGCTACAGGTGGAAACAATAGGCGATGCCTACTGTGTTGCCGCGGGACTCCACAGAAAAAGCCTCTGCCATGCGAAGCCCATTGCTCTGATGGCCTTGAAGATGATGGAACTTTCAGAAGAAGTGCTCACACCCGATGGAAGACCAATCCAGGTAACCTTCCGAGTGATCGAGCTTGAACAGCAAATGCACCTTCAACTGAAGGGAGCAAGAAATTTCCTTCTTAATTCTACTTACTGTATCTCATTAGCTTCATCCAAATGATGTCTGGTGCTCAAGAGGACTAGGGATAACTAGAGATAACTCATAGATCCAGGAAAATAGCAAATGGAATATGGACCAACGTAGGGAAATGTATGTGAGGAGCAAATTACCATGGAAAAAAGAAAGCAGAGCTATCAGTGACCAAGTCCCCAGAGTCTAAGAGATAATCCAAGACAAAGGAGCAAGAAAATAGAACACTTTAACAACTTCCTGGAGGTAGTACACAGGTGTTCCTTATGACGCTTCATGGCTGTAGGGTTGCCTCTGCAAGTTTTTATGTGGTAGAGTTTGAAGGTTTAGAGCCATTTGAAGATTAGACCCCAATGACTGAGAAAGGTTTTTTTTTTTTTTTAACTGTTATTATTTTTTAAAGGTGGGAAATGTAGCTCCTGCTGTGTTGGACTCTGGGGTCTATCTCTGGGAAGTGGATTGGGTCACCTATGTGTTTCTGCCAGAGCCCTATATGGGGACCAAGCAATATTATCATTATGAATCTTTGTAAACCCCAAATCCTGTGTTTGGAGACATAACAGCAAATTCAAGGTGGCACTGTTAAACAGCTCAGCAGTTATAGGTTGGAAGAAAGTACATATCCAGTTCTGGCACTGTGGCAAATTAGGTATTTTGAGCAACCCTTCTGACTGAAACTATTTCAATACTGTCTTAAATATTTTTAAAATATTAAGCATGTCACTATACTCATAGGAAAGGGATAAATATGCCAATCTCCTAAATGAAATGAGATCAGGAATGATGCGATAAGCAAATGCTAACGCCAGTTTTCCCTTTGATGATGTCTTCCAAACCCTCAAGGTCTTTAGCAGGTCTTTGACCACTGCACGGTGTATAAGCGATGAGAGATAAATCCCAAGATGTGGAGTCTAACGGGAAGCCTCTGTCAAGGATGGTATCCCAAAGGGCTACACATGTAATATGCGGGTGAATGAGAAATAAGCCCTGCTGTGCAGAGAGAATAGTAAGGAAACATTGCCTTTCTAGACCCTGGTGCTAGATGGAGGGGGAAAAAGTCTGACTGAGAATTTTTAACCACAAGGTGGCCCTTACACAAAATTATGGTATAAATTCACATTATGTCCTTAGAATGAAAAAAATTTAACTGGTAAATTTAAGTGTTCAGGCATTAGCGGTGATGGTAGGAGTTTAGGAAACACTATTCCTCCCTGGAGGAAGTCAACTTCCTCCAAATAATTTCCACAGATAAAGCATTCTGAAAAATGAGCAGCAGAGTAAAACCAAGAAAAACAAAACATACTTACACAGGAAAACAAAGCACTATGGGAACACCAGTAGAAACAATAGATGGGAAACAGACTCTGAAGATTGTATGATATCAGTTATTAGATAGAGAATCAGAATGACAGTGATTAACCTAATTAAATAAAAGCTTGAAAATTTGAGGAGGAAACAAATAGATTTTTTTAAAAAAAGAACCAGAGAACTTATAAAAGCAAACAATATAATATATTTAAAGAAAAAAACAGCTTAGTGGATGACTTTAACAGATTAGACACAGCTGAAGGCAGTAATCTGATAACTGGAACTAAATAAATTACCCATAATTAAGTCTAGAGGTTTAAAATGGGAAAATATGAAAAAGAAAATGGAAAATATACAATCCATAAGTGACATGGAGAGATTGGGAAGATGAAATATATTTATCCAAATAGATTTGAAAATTATCTAATAGAGATACTTCAGGGATGGGAAATTTTCTGGAACTATTCAAAGACATAAATCCATTCTCAGATACAGTAACCCTTAAGAATCCCACAGAAGATAAACTATAGGAATAAAAAAAAAAAACACACATCATAATGAGACTGTAGAACATCAGAGAAAAAGAGGACTTGATATATGACAACAGCAGATTTGAACAGTAAGGAAAAGGATAGACTATTCAGTAAATGGCTTGGGAACAATCAGTTATCCACATGGCAAACAAAATTAAATGTGAAAGATAGTATAATATAAAAATGTAATTAGAAAATCTAAAAGTAGCAAAGGATTTTTTTTTTTTTACATGTCAGGTCAAAAATTTGCAAATCATAAAGGAAACTAAGCATACATTTTACATTAAAATTAAAACATTCCTGTTCATCAGAGAATTCAGAGTGAAAAAACAACCACAAACTTGGAGAATATTTTGCCAGACATAACCAATGAAAGAGAAATGCCTTTAGTAGATTAATAATTACTGTGTGTTTGTGTACACATATAATGGATTGAGATATGAAAAACAACTCATTTGAAAAATTGTGCAAAAGACAGGATCAAGCAATTTACAGAAGGAAGAAAATAAAAGCCCACAAACCTGAAAAGGTGCCTAACTTCATCAGTAATAAGATTACTATAAATTAATCATTTTATGATAAAGTATTCCTGTTTACTAGTTTGGCACAACTTTGAAAATCTCACACACAGCTGGTGGGCATACAGATTGGTACAAGTTACTCGGCATTAACTAATAAAATTTAACATGTGAATATCCTACAACCCAGCTATTCCTCTGTTGGGGGTTTTGCCCTAGGGAAGTACTGGTGAACATAGCAGAAGTCACATTCATGATTATTCATGGCAGTACCGTTTGCAATAGCCCCAAACTGGAGGTGGCTCAAATTATCCATCAAGACTAAAATGGTTAAATAAACTGTGATGTAGTTATACCTTGGAATGTCATAAAGCTGGGAAAATGAATGACTTCATATACTTATGCCAATATAAATAAATCTCAAAAACAGGAAAACAGTCACAGAAAAATATATAGTATCATTCCATTTAATTAAAATTCAAAAACTCTCTAAATTTTAAAAATATATAAGCTAATTAGAAATGCATACTGTGATGGAAAACCTGTAAAGAAAAGCAAGGGAATAGCACGAAATTCAAGATAACACTTACTTGTAAGAGAAAAAAAGGAGATGATGGGGAGAAGGATGCAACCAGGAAAGTGCACCTAGTGATCATAGGTTCAGAATTGTTTCTTTTATTATGATTCCTTAATGTACACACGTTTATCTTTGACAGTTTAAAAAATTGAAAATAAAGTTTAAAAATCACTCCAGCCAGTGGTTAAAATTGGAAAGCATGGGGCAATAAAAAAAAAAAAAAAATCTAAATTAAGCCCCTCAGGACATAATTATCTAGTTTGGTAGGAGTTACTCAAGTATGAGTGACCTTTCTACTGCTAGGAAAAGCAAACAAACAAAACAAAGAATGTCTCAGATCTGCCGCAAATTGCAGATACACACGTTAGATTGAATTCATACTAGTTTTTAAATGTTCAAGTCTACCATCTGGGAAGTCTTATTATTTGGGGTTGTTTTCTATGTTGGCTTTTCTTTTATAGGAGATATAATGTTTGTACTGATTTTAGCATTGTCAAAGCAAACTTAAATTGCCAGAGAACAAAACCAGGGAATTGTGTTTTACAGTGTGCCAATCAATACTCTCATTTGTGTGATACAGCCATTAGCTCTGTCTTATGAATCAGATAGTCTTATTAAATCATAAGAGGAAATGTCCATAAAGATTTAATAAGAATGTAGAAAGAGAATTCAAAATAAACCACCTTAATACTTTTAGCTTCATTACTAATTTGCTTTATTTGCATGGTTTTGGGTTCTTTTTCAGCATGTTGATTTGATTTTGAACGTCTTTTAGCTGGTGCCATGGGAACATTCTGAACTTACTGTAAGAATCTTTTATTATAAAATGCTTGGGTATAATAGATGATATGTGATCAGTTGATTTGTTTTAACCTCATATTATATAAGATTTTAGGATATTTAAAATTTAATAAAATTTAACTGAGTTGCAGTAATTGTTTAAAGCAAAAGACAATCCCTTAAACCGCTCAAATTTTGAAAAATAAATTGAAATTTTGCATATGGCTTTTACCTCTAAGACATGCTATCATCATAGGAAACGGGAACCTGAATAGCCTGTTATAATTGGTTGCAAATGATTGGCAATGTTCCTGAATAATTAATTGTAAAACAGCTTTGCTTAATTTTTAAAACTTTAAAAATAGTGAGGGAATGTAGCATTTTATTTGTTCACCCTTTAAATACTCAGGCAAATTTTTGCTTTATAAATATTTTAGGGAAATTCAGATACTAGGCTGTCTCTACAAAGCATGCATAATTATTGTCCATCTATAAAATCTGAAAAATCAGTCCAAAGTGACTAATTAAGACTGCTTTTAAAAACTGACTAGAATATATATTTTATACCTGATCAATATGATGATTATTCTGCTGGCTGAAAATACAGAAATGCCAGCCTTATTCTCATTTCTTTTTTTTTTTTTAAACTCCCTAGACGAAATTTAATTTTTTTTAATTTTACACACACAATTGAAGAAAAGAAAAATCAGACTGATTTTCTCTCTTTTGTTTGAGCTTGCTATATTGTGATTTCACTAGGAAATTATATAACTTTATCCTGGTCTTTATATTTGTGGACCTAATTTTACAAAAGTATTTTGAATAAAAAGATTAAGTGCTAAAAGGCTAATTTATACTATTAATTAAACCATTCTAATAACCAAAATATTTATTATGTCTGTGCTTTTTAAAAAAGAAAACCATTGGTAAGGATAGGGAAGCTAGTTGAAGGGTGACTAGAGAATGTGATTAAGGATATATTAGCAAGTAAATAGCATTTTCATGATTTTTTTTGAAGAAAATTAAGGTAGTGAGTCCAAATGTCTAACTTGTAGTTCTGGACTTCATTTTTTTTAAAATGTTTTCACTGAATTTGATCACACAGGCATATAGATTTTAATTCCTTTCATTAGTTCAGAAATTAGTACATTTTATATAATAAGGCAATTACAGAGAGATTGTGAAATAGAATTATAAAACAATATGTAATCATGTAGTATGCAAATTAGGGAAATAGTTTGAATTTCTTTTAACTGCCTAGTCCAACAGCAGGAATATCAATGAATTTACATGCACCCTAATACATTAAATTGTAGCTCCTTAAACTTCAGCTTCTTCTAATGAGATTTGTAAGTTCATTTTTTGAGATTTATGTGACAGTCTCCAATTAATTTTTAAATAGTTATTTGTAAAGGAGATTCCATGTTATTTTAATATTTTAGAGGGATTTGCTGTTTGCAGACATTACAGTATTCCATCTGATATTATATTTAGAAAAAGGAAAAGTTTGATGACAATTTTCTATAACTTTTGAAGACATTTTATTTATAAAATTATAATTAGTAATTTTTTATCCTGAAATATGTATATTATTTGAAATGTTATACCTTTAGAATCTGTATCTAAGGAGCCAGAAAGAACTACGTAGGCACTATATGATCTCACTGTTAAGACTGAGCCTAGTTAGCCTCCCTTCGCATCCTTAGCCAATAAGTGCATTTGAAGTTGCTTTTAATCTCCTAGATAATATAATCATCATTTTAGTTAGTCATTGTTTTAGGGTAGCAATAATTTACAAAAATACTAGATGAAGTTATTGTTGAAATTTATGGCTAAATATATTTTCTAGTAGATCTATTCTTATTGTAAATTTATTTGGTACTAGAAATGTGTTTATGTTTAAAAAAAAATGTGTAAGTTATTTTTCTTTCACTAAGACTTTACCAGTAGATGAGGTTATAACAGATTCTCTTTTCTATTTTGCTTCCTTTTAATTCTCAGAGCTTCACTCAATATACTCTCCTCAAATCTTGTCTTCTCACTGACTAATACTCTCCCCAGTTGGGTCTAAAAGTAATGTGTTAATCCATCCACTTAATACTTCATTTTAATTATAGCTGTTTATAGTTTGTTTTCATTTCTCTGAAAAAATTTTTCATATTGTTTTTACTTATTTTCTTGGATATGTCAATCTATAATTATTTTACAATCTTAATAAGTCCATTCTCTGGAGCCCTTGTGGGTCTATTACACTGTCCTTTCATTTAAATTTTAGTCATGTTGTTTCTGGTATGCCTAGTTTTTTTTTTTTTTTTTTTTTTTTTTGAGTGCTGGACATGTGTACAAAAAATCTGTAGAAATAATTGGAGACCTCTTCCAGATAAATTTTACCTGTGCTTCTGTCAGGAGGCTAGGGGCTCTAGCACTCAGCGATCAGGTAAGTTGATTGGCTCTCTCTCTGTGAGGGACAATCCAATTTCAGTCCACTCTTATATTTTTGGTATTTATATTTTCAGTATTGCCCTTACACTGTGATGTTGCCCTTTGGGGTTCTATTTCAAAATGTGAAGGGCTTACTAAAGCTTCCCCCTTGGCAGTCCTTGGACTCCGTTTTTTTGTCCCTCGAGTCTTCTGAGGCTGTCAAAAGTACACTCGGTGTCTCACCCCCTCAGCCACCTTTTCTGCAGTCTGCAGATGCACACAGGGGAACAGCAGCCCCAGATTCAGTTCTCCTGTCATCTAAATCTTTGCCCAATAATTTTTAAATGCTTTGTAAGCTGACCTACAGAGGGTTGTTCAAATTATATAATCTGCTATTACTGGAACAGGAAATGGAAGTTCTAAGTGGAGTTTTTTTAATAAGAATTTTATCTTGCTAATAATGATTCACCTTCACAAATTTACATTTATGCCTGTTTTCTACCCAGGCCATAGATTTTAAATAGACAGGAGAAAAACATCAATATGTATTTGAACTGTCTACTGCAGCATAGCAATAAACAAAGTCTACTGAAACATGTATTACATGCCAGTCACTGTTCTAAGTGCTTTCCACGTGGTAACGCATTTAATGCTCATAATTACTTTATGAGGGAAGTAATGATATTATTTCCATTTTATAAATGAAAAGAAGAATTAAAAAAAGTTACAGTCTGTAATTGTCACACTCTGGATTTATCAAATTAATTTATTTAAAATAAATTTCAAGTTGTCAAATTTTCTTATTGCCTTTGAATATTCCATTATTTACTAAGTTAGACTGTTCATGGTATTAGTTTTCAAGAAATTTAAAATGTATACTAGATGTCCTTGGGAATGGAAGCATATAATCTATTTTAGAAGTATTCTACCTAAATGGATGACTCTTCTAAATTGGAAAGCAAGAGAAATTGTTATGTGGGGAAAATTGGTGTTGTTCCATCTTTATTTTGAAAATTGCAATCACTAAGCAGAATGGATGTGGGCATCCATTAGTCATTTTTGCTTACTGTGGATTGTGATGCAGAAATTACAGATTTAAAAGTGCCATATTTATATTTCATAAGGTTTTATTTGAATCCAAAGATTATGGTTTGTATTCTAATTAATTTTTTCTATGTATTGAACAAAATATATTTTTTAATCATAATGTTACTTTTCTGGCATAATAGACAGGGAGGCCTTAATGTTTCTATAAAATAGTCATCTACACAATAGAGAGCGCTTAACTCCTCTATAAAGAATGGGAAAATGATTTATACACCATATTACACATGCAATTTGTCAATGAGGGAGAAGTCCATTGCTATTTATATTTTAGCATTTGTCTTTAATCACGATTGTTTCCAATATTATATAGTTATAGACTTTCAGTCATACTTTCAGTCTATCAAAAAACGATTGATGAGGCACACATTTCTAAAAATGCTGATCTTGCTGAAAATTTTTATGATGATATTTATCAAACAGGTTTCCCAAGCCATCACTGTGTGAAGCTATTTGCATATTTTTGCTACATGAAAAAACTGGAAATAAGTTTGTGAATGGAGAAAACCAAATGATAGATAAGAAAGCTAAACTGATTTGCATGACACTGCACGTAAAGTACAAAATTGCTCAGTTTGATTTTGAGCAGCAGTCTTCTGAATTCCACATTCTCAGAAGAGAAGTGTGTTCTTTAGTGGAACAATGGTTTAAAAAATTTTATCAAGTTACTACATTGAGTATTATCATATGGAGGTAAATACTTCTAATCTATTTTGCTTATGCAAGCCTGTCTCCAGAGAGTACTTGTACAGTGTCCTAAGAAGAAGCTAAAATTAATGTTAATAGAGGCATTCAATTTTTTTTCTCATTTTTATTGAGATTGTTCAGATACCATACAATTATCCAAAGATACAAAGTGTACAATCACTTGCCCCTGGGTACCCTCATACAGCTGTGCATACATCACACTTAATTTTTGTTCAATTTTTAGAAACTTTTCATTACTCCAGACAAGAAATAAAGTGAAAGATGAAAAAAGAAAAAAAGGAAAGGAAACTCTAATCCTCCCCTATCCCTAACCAACCCCCCTCAATTGTTGACTCGTAGTATTGATATAGTACATTTGTTACTGTTTATGAAAAAATGTTGAAATACTACTAACTGTAGTATATAGTTTGTAATAGGTATATAGTTCTTCCCTATATGCCCCTCTATTATTAACTTCTAATTGTATTGTCATACATTTGTTCTGGTTCATGGAAGTGATATCTAGTATTTGTACAGTTGATCATGGACATTGCCCACCATAGGATTCAGTTTTATACATTCCCGTCTTTTGACCTCCAACTTTCCTTCTGGTGACATATATGACTCTGAGCTTCCCCTTTCCACCTCATTCATGAACCATTCGGCGCTGTTAGTTATTCTCACATCTTGCTACCAACACCCCTGTTCATTTCCAAACATTTAAGTTCATCCTAATTGAACATTCTGCTCATACTAAGCAACCACTCCCCATTCTTAAGCCTTGTCCTGTATCTTGGTACCTTATATTTCATGTCTATGAGTTTACATATTATAATTAGTTCCTATCAGTGAGACCCTGCAATAATTGTCCTAATGTGTCTGGCTTATTTCACTCAGTATATTGCCCTCGAGGTTTTGTCATCAACCCATTTTTTTTTTAATATGGTTTTCTTCACTCACCATACATTCCATCCCAAGTAAATAATCTATGGTTTTCTGCATGGTCATACATTTATGTGTTCACCACCTTCACCACTGTCTATATAAGAGCATCTACATTTCTTCCACAAGGCAGGAGGGAGAGTTGAAGGTAGAGAGGCAAAAGAAAGAGGAAAAAAAAAAGACAGCTAGGAAGCAGCAAAAGGAAAAATAACCTTAAATCAAAGTAGAATAAAGAATCAGACAATACCACCAATGTCAAGTTTCTAACATGCCTCCCCTATCCCCCCCTCTTATCTGCATTCACCTTGGTATATCACCTTTGTTACATTAAAGGAAGAATAATACAATGATTCTATTAGTTACAGTCTCTAGTTTATGCTGATTGCATCCCTCCCCCAATGCCTCCCCATTTTTAACACCTTGCAAGGTTGACATTTGCTTGTTCTCCCTCGTAAAAGAACATACTTGTACATTTTATCACAATTGTTGGATACTCTAGATTTCACCAAGTTACACAGTCCCAGTCTTTATCTTTCCTCCTTTCTTGTGGTGTCTCACATGCTCCCCACCTTCCTCTCTCAACCGTATTCATAGTTACCTTTGTTCAGTGTACTTACATTGTTGTGCTACCATCTCCCAAAATTGTGTTCCAAACCACACACTCCTGTCTTCTATCACCGTGTAGTGCTCCCTTTAGTATTTCCTGTAGGACAGGTGTCTTGTTCACAAAGTCTCTCATTGTCTGTTTGTCAGAAAATATTTTGAGCTCTCCCTCATATTTGAAGGACAGCTTTGCTGGATACAGGATTCTTGGTTGGTGGTTTTTCTCTCTCAGTATCTTAAATATATCACAACACTTCGTTCTTGCCTCCATTGTTTCTGCTGAGAGATCCGCACATAGTCTTATTAAGCTTCCTTTGTATGTAATGGATTGCTTTTCTCTTGCTGCTTTCAGGATTCTCTTTGTCTTTGACATTTGATAATCTGATTATTAAGTGTCTTGGCATAGGCCTATTCATATCTCTTCTGTTTGGAGTACGCTGCGCTTCTTGGATCTGTAATTTTATGTCTTTCATAAGAGATGGGAAATTTTCATTAATTATTTCCTCTATTATTGCTTCTGCCCCCTTTCCCTTCTCTTCTCCTTCTGGGACACCAATGATACGTACATTATTGTACTTTGTTTCATCCTTGAGTTTCCGGAGACATTGCTCATATTTTTTCATTCTTTTCTCCATCTGCTCCTTTGCGTGTAGGCTTTCAGGTGTTTTGTTCTCCAGTTCCTGAGTGTTTTCTTCTGCCTCTTGAGATCTGCTGTTGTATGTTTCCATTGTGTCTTTCATCTCTTGTGTTGTGCCTTTCATTTCCATAGATTCTACTAGTTGTTTTTTTTTGAACTTTTGATTTCTGCTGTATACATGTCCAGTGCTTCCTTTACAGCCTCTATCTCTTTTGCAATAGCTTCTCTAAACTTTTTGAATTGATTTAGCATTAGTTGTTTAAATTCCTGTATCTCAATTGAAGTGTACGTTTGTTCCTTTGACTGGGCCATAACTTTGTTTTTCTTAGTGTAGGTTGTAATTTTCTGTTGTCTAGGCATGGTTTCCTTGGTTATCCAAATCAGGTTTTCCCAGACCAGAAAAGGCTCAGGTCCCAGAGGGAAGAAATATTCAGTATCTGGTTTCCCTGTGGGTGTGTCTTAGAAAATTGCTTCACCCTTTGATGCCTCGTGTCACTGTGCTTTTCTGCCCAGCAGGTGATGCCTGTTAGCCTATAATTCTTGACTGGTGTGAGGAAGTATGGCAGTGTTCCCCCAGGCTCTGGGGTCTGGTTCTGAATGGAAAGGGTCCCACCCCTTTCCTCCTAGAGAAGACAGAGCCCCCAGGTGGAGGTCATTAGCATTTCAATAGTCTCTCTCTCTCTGCTTGTGCTGTCTCCACCCTTCTCTGCTTCACAGCCCTGGAAACTGAAAATGACTGGGGCTTTCTCCACTGAGCCAAAAAAGAAACAGATAGTCCCCTTCAGACCCAGTCCAAGGTGATCCTCCGGCTCTCCCAGGTCAGTCATCACCCATAGCCTCTGTCTGTTTTTTGGGGATGTGTACCTGTAGTGAGCAGTTCACACTCGCTGCTTAAAACCCCAGTTGGAGCTCAGCTGAGCTATATCTGCTTGCTGGGAGAGAGCTTCTCTCTGGCACCACGAGGCTTTGCAGCTTGGGCTATGGGGGAGGGGGTCTCACAACTTGGATCCGCAGATTTTACTTACAGATTTTATGCTGTGTTCTCGGGCATTCCTCCCAATTCAGGTTGGTGTATGATGAGTGGATGGTCTCGTTTGTCCCCTCTGCAGTTATTCTGGATTATTTACTAGTTGTTTCTGGTTTTTTGTAGTTGTTCCAGGGGGACTACTTAGCTTCCACTCCTCTCTATGCCGCCATCTTGCCCCTCCTCCGAGGCATTCAATTTTGACTTTTGTGTGGTATACTTTAGAAATGTGAAACCTCCAAATAACAGAAGCAACTCATCCTATTTTATTTGTCTGAATTTTACATAAAGAATAAGAACCTCTAACTGCCTATTTTTCCTCCTAAAGAGATACTAAGATGTGGTTTCACCTACCCATTTTGGGGTTAGCTTAGCTCATTAGCTTTACAATATGGTCTTTTACTTGGGCATTGTTGACAATAGATGATCTTTTATTTTTTATTGCCAGCTTAACTTCATCTCTTTTAAGGCATTTTGCTATATGCACATATGTTAATATTAGCAGCTTCAAATGTACAATACAAAAATAGCATGGAAATAGCAAGATACAATAATACGTAAGAAAGGAATGTACTATCTGCATGTTAATCACAGAGTTGACTTCAGTTTTATGTTTTTGATTTGTTATTCTATGTGAAATCTCACATCTAGCCTCAAATAAAAGTTAAAAATTGTTCATAGTAACTTTGTTCTTCCCAGCTACAAAAAATAGTTATATCTGAAAACTAGCACTTACAAAATAGTCAAAATTATCTATAATTTACCAACCAACCATAGCTACATTTTGCATTTTATTGTGTATCCTTAAAGGATATAAATAATATTTTTTTCTGTGAATATAGACACGTAGAAATAAAATATACAGGCGAGTAAATTTTTAAAAAATCGAATGAACTTCATCCAATTCAATGATCTCATAAGACACTGTATTAAACATATGCATCCCTCCTAAAAATCCAGAAGAGGCTTGGTTAGCTCTAGGAAGCATCTCTCATTGCTGTTGGCTCACTTTGATTTTATATTTTCCTGTTCCTGCCATTGATTTTTCAAGTCATTGAAAGCTAACACTTGTATAATACCTGAGTTGCAAGTGTGATACTAACAATTCAGTGTCCACCACTGCTTTTAAAAATTTGTCAAGCTTTGTGTTGATCTCATGTCAGGCATATGGTAATTGTCTGGGTCACCACCATGATATGTCTTATTTGGAAAATGGTTTCCTAGCAACTCTTGCTTTCTCCTAGTGGCTGAATTGATTTCTACACATTTGTAATGCTTCCTACTGCATCAGAAATTGTCACTTTGTGCACAAATGTTACAGGATCAATTTTTAAGTTGATTCCGTTCTAAGAAATTATTCTGTTTTATCATTTGTTTTTAATGTGTTCATTCAGAGGTTAAACCAACCACAAAAAAAAGTAGTTTTAGTAAAACCTCAGTAATTCAGACCTCAGTGTTTGAGAAGATAGGATGATTTTGACAAAAGTATCCAAAATACATGCAAATAGTTCTTAGTAGGAGACCTGCTGTTGACGTTCAAAAATAGGACAATTGCAGTGGTCAAATGACCATGTAATGAGGTCTGTGGAGTATGCACTGGGTGCCCCATAATGAGAAAGGTTTAATTTGGACACAGCTTGCTGTTGGGTGCAGATGAGGCCTGATTCTGAGTGAGCCTCCCCGGAGCCTTGCTGTGAGTTTTACTCATTTACTCAACAAATGTTTTTGGATGCTTCCTATTTTCTAGACAGTTGTTTAGGTGTTAGGGATGTATGGGTTAGCAAACCAAGTAGGGACCTGACCCTCCCTAGAGCTACAAGGTATGAAACCAACAACTACAAATGCCTGATGATTTAGGAAGTGAAAATAGACATTTGGAATCCTCTCTAAATAATCTTTTCATCTTAATGTGGAGAGGTTTTGGTTAGACTTAAAGAAATATTTGACAAATACTTAACTCCTTTGAGAGAAAGTATATTGGTTTACATTCTGACAACTACAGCTTATTTATTGTCTTTGTAGATTTTGCGTATTTCTAGGGAAGGAGAGTTGAAAAACATTTATTAATAACCAACTACGTGCTAGTGGTTGGTTTGGCAGGACATATATCAGACTATTATCAATATCTACAACAACCTTATGATGGGCACTGTGCCAGTTTGAATGTATTATGTCCCCCAAAACACCATTATCTTTACTGTAACCTTGTGTGGGCAGACATATCAGTGTTGATTAGATTGTACTTCTTCGAGTGTCTCCATGGAGATGCACCTCACCCAGCTGTGGGTGATGACTCTGCTTGGATAGTTTCCAAGGAGGTATGGCCCCACCCATTCAGCATGGGCCTTGATTAGTTTACTGGGGCACTATATAAGCTCAGACAGAAGAGGAAGCTTGCTACAGCCAAGAGGGACACTTTGAAGAAAGCACAGGTGCTACAGATGAGAGACAGTTTGGGGACAGCTGTTGAAAGCAGACTTTTGCTCCGGAGAAGCTAAGAGAGGACAAACACCCCAAGAGCAACTGAGAGTGACATTTTTGAGGAACTGCAGCCTAGAGAGGAATGTACTGGGAGAAAGCCAGTTTGAAACCAGAACTTTGGAGCAGATGCCAGCCACATGCCTTCCCAGGTAACAGAGGTTTTCCGGACACCATTGGCCATCCTCCAGTGAAGGTACTCGGCCTTAAGACTATAACTTTGTAACCAAATAAACCTCCTTTATAAAAGCTGATCCACTTCTGGTGTTTTGCATTCTGGCAGCATTAGCAAACTAGAACAGGCACATAGGCAGTTTTTATACATTTTAAAGATCAAGAAAGAAAGACCTCAAGAGATCAATAAGACCATGGAAAAACTAATATATATTGTAAAACTACATGTGAGACTTGTCATGTGAGACTTGTGCCAGGTATTTTATATACTTTATCTATCTTAATCTGTACAAACTATGCAAAGTAAATTTCATTCCTTTATTCAAAGAAAAATTTGAGATTCAGAAAGTTTAAATAATTTGAGATCATGTAACTAGTTGATTGCAGAACTAGATTTGAACCCAGACATATATGCTTGGGGAAAAAAATCTGTTTGTTTGCCATTAAACCAAAGTGGCCGACACCTCAGAATGCCCTTGTTACCTGAGTACTTAATATAAGAGCTGCCTCTTACCCAGTGCTTACTAAGTGCCAGACATTGTGCTAAGTTAAAAGCACACATTCTCTCTTTCGTATTCTATTAATCTAGCTATAAATACACTCACATTTTCATGTGTTTGTTTATTTGCATTTGTGTTCTTCTAAACATATATTTGTGAAATATAAATGCATATTATCATGTGAGCCTTATAACAATCATGGACTGTACATCAGATGCTTTATTCCTTATTTACAAATGAGAATCCTACTACTTAGCTTGAGGACTTACTGTCAAATGACTAAATGAGAGTGGATTCAGAATTGGAATCCAAGTCTGACTCTGAAGTCTATGCTCTTAACCATTATATACCATCTCCCATGATACAATTAGAACACAGGATTTCAAATCTTGTGACTAAGAGTTTTTAATCTTCCTTTAAAAATCATTGTTCTCCCTGTTCCTTAAGAAAAGAAATTTTAAGATGTAATAGTACAGTGTCTTAAGGCATTCTAATTTGAGGCAAACTTTATGACTATAACTGTACATGGAAGTGCTGAAATAAGAAGGAATAATTATGTCTATATTTAATATAAGGAAACAAAATTGGTAGTTCTATAGAACTTCACAGTCTCTGAAGAAAAATGTAAATTGGTAATAATATTGAAATATAAACTAATGTCATAAGCATCTTATAAAATTAGAGGATACAATCTCCTTTTTGTGACAATATAATAATCCAAAACCTAAAACATAGAGTTAGAACCATAACAGAGAATCCAAAAGAAATAATTGCTTTTTAGGACACATTATTTTCCAGATGATATCATTTGATCTTTTATATATTAAGCTATCTGATATTTACTTTTACATTTACAATAACCAAATACATTGATTGAAACTCTAAAATGCAGTGAAATGGTTTGGCCAGTCCGCAAGCAAGAAATTACCAAATTTCTCTCATGCAAAACTACATAATTGAGTTGCAGACTTAACTGCATGAGTGCCCAATACTAATCTGCTTTTCTTTTGGCTCTCATTAAGTCACAACTCAGTCTACACAATACCAAAATATCTGATCCCTTAATTCTACTCAGTCACAAATTCAATCAGCTACCCAGACTTTCAGACTCCACAATTCCTTTCAACTTGTTTTCTTCGATTATTAGTTGCTCTCAAAGCTATGTCAAATAGGCAATAACCTATGTGTAGTTATCACAGTGATGCTTGGCATCTCACCTAGGACAAGGTACAGATAAGGAAGAGAGGAAACACAAGTTCCATTTCTCTTATCTCAGTCAAGTGTTTCCACATATCTGTGTAGTATTCTCTCTCCTTGTCTGTGTTTACCTTCCTCTCTGAGTTTGTCTCCCGTTTTTAGACTCCCCCAGTCTCACTCCCTTGGGCTCCTTCTCGCTCTAAATTCCATAGATGTGGTTACCATTTTCCCACAGATTAGCTAAGAACTACTTACAAAAAACATGACATTATTATGAATATTGCACATAAAACTGTTGCTGGTTAATTTAGGTAAATGGGGCCTGTTTTTTTTCCTAACTGTGTACTTTTATATTTGTTTGAATTTTCCAAATGCCTGCATGAATTTCTTTTGCATTTTCATTTTTAATGCCATTAGGAGCTATATGGATTGTGCCATCATGGACCATTTTTGTTTTCTTCTTTATATATTTCAATAGTTCTTTAAGAATCTCATAATTTTAAAGTGAAGGAAGCCCAGGTGCTCACCTTTGTATTCAATTCATCAGCTAAAACTGCACAGGTTAAAAAAATAGACTAAAAATCAGTGGGAGAAAAAAATCTTTTTAAAAGATGGCACTGTAAAATATTTGACCAAAAAAATTAGGTTTGGTAGAAATAATGGCCATAAAACTGGCAGAAATCAATATGGCAAACTACTGGTTAACGAATCACAAATCATCATTATAAATTTTAAATGAGAAAGAACTGATGCCAATTAAAATATTTTCAGTGAAATACAACTGAATTGTGAAATATTAGAATCAGTTTAACTGCACTATATAGAAAATAAATCAAGGAATTAAATTGACTTAATGGTTTTTAGTTCTGAAAATAATTTCTTCATGAGAATTCTTCACTGCTAGTAAATTTCTGCTTTTAATTTTTGAATTCCTTTGATGGGGCCCAAATGTCTCAAACTGTAACTGTTTTATTAGTCAAGTGACTTATCTGATGAATTACTAAGAGCATATATCATGCTCTAGACATGCATGCTACATAAAGTGAATTAAATTTTACCAAGTTATAGAAAGTAGAGAAATTTATTTAGCTGTTGTGACATTAGGGGCTCTTAATATCTTTTTCGTATGTATAATTTCTTCTCCTTGAAATCCTTTGCTGCACAAGTCAATATTGTTTTATATTTGCAATTGTTTGGCATGCCATTTATTGTTTCCAAGTATATTCATTGACTTCTGGTGTTTATAGAAATTTACAGTAGTATCCCTTTCTTTTCTCTACTTTTGTTTTCTTGTGTTCTTTTTCTGAAATTGCATATTTAGAATCATATCTTTTTGAAAAACACTAAACTTACCTCAGGCTCATATTTCACCTTTAGCATTCAAGACAGTAATCAGTAATTTTGCTACCAAAACATAATGAAAAAAATTGGAACTTCTTCATTATGCCAGTATTGATAAAGTATATTATATGGCAATGATGTGCCTGTACTCTGTGTAGTGGAACAACCCATGCTATATGTTAAAATCACTTTACTATTTAGCTATATTACAGCAAGTGATTTCTGAATATTATTGTCCGTAATGTTTTTTTAACTCTAGTTTCTGATAATTCATGTTATGGATTAAAAAGCATGTCTGGGAAGGCAATGGTCATACCTTATTTTTTTGCATATCCAGTCTATCAAAAGTCTAAGCCAAATATATCAGCCATAAACAGTCATGCAAAGCTTCTCTTTTATGGCTGGTGCCTCAAAGACTGTTTATGCCTATAAATATTTTCTCTGAAATGACTAATCCATATTTTAAGTTGGAAAAGTTTGAGTATTCAAGTAGATTGGTATTTCCATTTGGAAAAATATCTCAGGAAGACATATTTCTGCCTAGCACTATGGCATTGTTTGGATGGCCAATTATGTCCAGTTTCTAGAACCAAATGCATTAGTTGAACACTCTACATGTTTTCTGATTTGTTGCTATAGTCTCAAACATCAGTGCAACTGTGATTTTAAATTCAACATTTTTTATTTCCTGAACTGGGGTTAAAATGTCCTTTCTTGTCTTATACTCTAGTTTAGCCAGAACTACATAATTTATAAAAGGATAATATTTGAAGTTTATGGAATTCATTTGGGAATAATAAATAATTAGTAATTATAGGATTTTAAAAGTTAGATATTTGGAGGACAATGCCTTCATTCCACATGTGATGAAACATATTTTAAAAAGTATTTGATTTTACTTGAATTATGTAATTATTTAGCAATGGGATTTGAACATTTGAAATTTACAAGGAAGCTGGTGAAGATAAGGCCAATCAGAAGAAGGAGAAATAATTTTGAAGTTTTTTGTTGTTTTTATTGTTTTTCCAGCAACTATTCAGCATGATAGACTAAATATCATTTGCAAAGGGTGTTTCTGAAGTTATTATATAAAAGATTTGGAAAATACTGCACAAGTTGGTGACAGAAGATCCGATTTTTTTTTACCTCTTCAGTGTCATTTCTCTATTAACAGCATATTATAATTTTTACTGTTTTAATACTTTTTAAAAACTATTACCTTTTTCCTCCCAGTTCCTAAATCCTTCTTCTTCAAGAGCCTCTCAGTATGATTTTGGGGAAACCATTCACATAGAATTTGACCAAAGGTGACAAATAGATTGCTTTCCCTTTTAACCTTCAGCATTTCCTACTGAATCAGTAATGTTAGTTTATATAAAGGAAAACACCAGTAAATGACTACCCTTTTGAATCACCTGGCCTTTCCTATATCATCTTTCTCCATACATTCATTTTGGAAAATAGTAGTATCTTCATGTATGAATGTTTTTTATTCCTTTTATTTGTAACCATCTTCAAATATGTCAAAGAAATTGAGATGCCTTAGATGTTATTCTCACATGCTTTGCTCAAATATCAAGCTATAAGTACTACTCACCAATTAAAAAGCTATTTAGTTCTCCAAGAAAAAATTATGACCACCATAATCAACTTATGCACAAAGATGACAGTTCTATGCTCGCATGTTACCAGGAACTGTGAAGTAGAAAACAATGAACTGTATCCCATTGGAGCTGGAATGGTCTCAGAGATAAATTAGTTTCAGTATCTACAGAATGTGGATTTATGAGTCAAGGATAAGTAGCTCTGTAGAAAAAAATGACTTTGGGAAATGCTTCATGCTTAAACTCTTAATTGTTAAAATATACATGACATATCAAAGGCTCTGATTAGTAGTAGTGGGGTAGAAACTCCTTAATTTTAACTTTCTCTAAAGAGATGACATGATTATGTGGAGGTATACAAACTTGGGGGGTCTACTTTATTCTGTCCTCACTGCACTCCATTCACATTCCAAATCACCAACTTCCCATTCTTCTATGTTTCCTAGATCCTTCACTTTATTCATTATCAGCTAACTTCCTTACAATGCCAGTGTTTCCTTCAAGCACAACAACTATCTCTTTGATATAATATGTGGCTATTCCTCTGCGACTCTCTGGAGTGCCAAGTCCTTTTATCCCTTTCTCAGTATCAGAAGACAAGAGCCAACATTATTCTTTATCTGCACATCCACTTTGAAAGCATCATGCCACTTACCTTACATAAAGAACATTCCTCCATTTTCCTATCTTACCTGGTTTGCATTTCTTGCCATCATGGTGAGTGATTACTATCTACATGTTGGTTACCCATCCAACAGCCTGATTCACTTTATTCCATTAAGTGCAGCCCACTTCAGAAATTCAGAAACACGTTTCACAACTCATCAATGTTCAGAACTGCTGCAACTCTAGGAACTCAACTTCACATGCCCTTCCGGGTCATAATCTCTTGTTCTTCCTGCCACTTCCTGTTCTACCGTACCGCTCCCTGATCCCTGTGACCTCCGACTGTATCCACTAACAGGCTCTCAGTCTATTATTTCCCTTTTGCTGTGCTTGCCTTTATATAGACAGGATCCCTTGGTCTCCTATCTCAACATTGCTCCTGTCTGCCCTCAAGTTTCAATAGTCACTATCTTCCATTGCACTTGATGGAAGAATTTTCTGCTTACAAAATGAAAGTAATACTCTTGATTTGATGAGTATCATTGGAGGAAATTATATAATCATGGTAATTATATATCCACTAAAATGCATTCCTTTTTAACTCAACTGAGCCATAAATCTTCAGGAATGTCATTTTTCTATCCCTAACTTTTTGCAGATATTTTACACTCTCTTTAAATTTCTATCTTAACCTTGCCTCTTTTACTCTCAACAGACACTTCCCCTCCTAATTAATGAAATGACAGAAGACATCAATATGAACAGTCTCCACTTTTCTTCCACACCCTTCCCAAATATATATCTTTCTTCAAAGGTTTTCTCTTCTCCTTTGCCTCTTTCATATTTGTCCCTCAACTGGCCCCAATAGGTCAACAAGATTTCCTCTAGCATTAACATCCAAATGTCGTTTTCCTTGAAAACTTCCTCCTCTAACTATGCCCAGTGCTGTTTCTTCCATTCTTTACCAAACAACACTTAGAAAAACATTCTATTGGTTCTCTGCTGCCTGTGAAATAAAGACTATATCCTCTTGGTGCCTTAAACAGGCCCCACTCTACTTTTTCAAACCTATTTCCTATTAAATAAATCTCTTCTCACCATAATGATAGGGTGTTAACCATAGACTCATTGCCATTTTCTGCATTGCTGTTTCTTTACCTGGCTATGCTGTTTGTTTGCCTGTTCTATGCATTCCTCTTGGCCCAGCACAAATACTATGAAGTCACCCCCAACACTCACATTTTCTTTAATGGCAATCATTTGCTGCTGCTTTAGAAAATTCACAACTTATGTCATACTTAACTGTAGATATTCAACATAGCATCCCTTGCAAATAAATTGTTTACTTGTATTCCTGTCTCTTAAATGCTAGCCTGTAAGAAATTCCAGGGCTGGGACCATATTTTGTTCATCTTTGTATCATGGTGTGAGCAATTTAATATTTATTGAATATAAAGTAATGCAGAATGTTGATTCTGACAAATAGGGGAAATGATACCCTGAAATATATTTATCCACTCTCTGTATTCATTTCTTCATACATTATGTTTCCATGTGAAATATCTATCAAGACAATACTTTGGACTGTACAAGACAGTGACCCCTAATGTAAACCATGGACTATAGTTAATAGTACAATTACAATAATATTATTTCATCAACTATAACAAATGTACCACACTAACGCAAGATGTTGATGGGGGAGGGGGCAGTACATGGGAACTCTGTATTTTCTGCATGATTTTTCTGTAAACCCACAACTTCTCTAATAAAAAAAAGAATTATTGAAAACTAGGTAATGGATTTGGGGCTTTCTCATTCTATTCTTTCCCCTTTTGCATATGTTTGACTTCTTCCATTAAAAAAAGATAAACAAAACAAAACACTACCATGTGCTTGATGCCATACCAGGTACTCGATAGTTATAGAAAACTGCAAGTTATTCTATAATTTCAGTCTATAAATAAGCTCATTATGATAGCATTTTTGGAACATAATATTGACTTTAAGAGATTATTTCTTTTAAATCAATAAAAAATTAGGAACCTTGCTTGTAATATAGCATTATTCATGCCAGTAGCCAGACCCACTGAAATTCAAGTTCTTGTTTCGAGTCCCAAGAAGAGATTCCCTAAGAATGGGAGAATATGATCTAGTCTAATGACTAGATGAATGGCAGTAACCTTAGGAGAATAAAATTTCAGAAGAGAGTCTTCATAAGCTGGGTTTAATTAAGCCAATTATTTCCAATTCTACCGAACATCCTTTCATAAAATTATTTTCCTTACACTGCCCAAGCTGACAAGGCTGTAGTAATAAGGCATATTTTTCCTTTTAATATATATACATTTTGAAGTCTTGAATTTAGAGTACCACATCCAGAATTCACTGAAGTAACCAAAGATAATTAGGCCTGTCTGTCATTAATTGTTATTAGAATTGTCATTATCAACCTTGTGTAGTAAGAAGTAAAAAAGTGCAAAATGCACCAATGGTTGGGCTATTCACATATTTTACGTAGGCAACGTTATCCTAATAGGATAGGATCCTTAAAGAGCATACATGGGAATTAATATGCAGTGGCACATAGAGATAATCAGCCAGGAGCACTCACATGATTAAATTCCTGAGCTAAAAATTCATCCTTAAAAGTTAAACTTTGGTGGAGTGACAGATTTTATTTTATAACTGCCAACTCGATTGATAAGTAGGACCCGTCAAGTGTGTTTCTATTCTTATAATTCAGGGACACCTTGAAAATATTTCCCAAGTGAAAAGAAAGAAAAAAATGGAGAAAAAAAATGAAACTGCTTTTCTGATTAAGAACTTATTTGAGGAAAAATACAGAATTTTTTCTACCTCCCTTATGGTGTTAAAATGACTACACTGGGAAAATGTCTTGGTGATAGGTTATTGGTATACATTAAATATTTCATTCTTATTTGGCATCTATTTAGAGTGCTGTAAAATTCATTTCTAGTAGTGTCATTCTGCATTTTTATTCAAATTGAGCTGGCACTATATTTTCTAATTGCAGCAAGAGTTTGTCTTTATTGCATAAGAATGTTAAGTTTTAGCTGTGTAATAGCTTAAGAAAATATTCAATAGTTTATGTAATTATTACTGTTATATTTGGTACTAGATATTTACGTGTTGTTATGCTATACTGGATAGTCTCTAAGTCATGTGAGTAGATGTGGTTCTTATCACCCACTTCAGCCGTGAGACTAACGGCTTTGGAGCCTGTGTACCATGTGGCATTTTACTATTTTATATGCCCTTCTTGTATGGTATATGAAAACCTCCGGATCTATAATAGATTTTTAAAAACTGATATATAATTCACAGAGCATAATATTCACCCTTTTAAAATATACAACGCAGTTTCTTTTAGTATATTCACAAAGTGGTACAACCATCACCACTATCTAATTCTAGAAATACCATATTCATAAGCAGTCACTCCCCACTCTTCCCTTCCAGCCCTGATAACCACTAACCATTCTGTATCCATGGATTTGCCTTTTCTGGACATTTCATTTAAATGGAATCATACAATATATGACCTTTTGTGATTGGCTTCATTCACTTAGCATAATGTTTTCAAGATTCATCCACATTGTAGCATGTATCAGTACTTCATTCCTTTTCATGGCTAAATAATATTCCACTGCATGGATATACCACAATTTTTTTCTCCCTTCATAAATTGATGGGCATTTATGTTCATTTTTGGCCATTATGAACAATGCTTCTGTGAACATTTGTGTAAAAGATTTTGTGTGGGCATATGTTTTTAATTCTCTTGGGTATATATCTAAGAGTGGGAATTGCTGGGTCATATGATAACTCTGTTTAACTTGTTGAGAAACTGCCATACTTTTTTCCAAAGTGGCTGCACCATATTACATTCCCACCAGCACAGTGTGAAGGTTCTGATTTTTCTACATCCTTGCCAATACTTGTTATTATTGTCCATTTTAATACCATATTGCTAAATAAAAATTACATTCATACCTCCATGATATTTTTGCGTATCAATTTTGAGGTGTTCCTAACTTTATGTAGAATACATTTATTTTAGATATTTAATTTTGCTGGTATGTATTTTTTTCTAATTCTTTCCAAAGATAATGTCACTCTAAAAACAGTGACACCTAATCTCTTGCTTTGAAAATTTGGAAGAAGGGTATATTGTACATTATTTAAAACCAATGTTTTCATGGTTTTATTAAAGGTTACATGTGAAATTGGTAAGTGCATTTCATTGGATCATAGATATTGAACTTTTCCTACCTGCTCCGTAAGTAAGGAAGAGGCTATATAAGTGTAACACTAATGTCCCAAGCTTCACTCTCCTGCAACTATAAAAATAGATTGAAGGGAACAGATTATTTCCAAGCAACCAAACAGAAATATTCAGACCTCCTTCATATATCCTTATTTCTAAAAACCTAATAATTACAGTTATGGGTAGAGTTGCCCAAAATATTCCCATAAAAGTTAATTTATGTGATAAATATTTGATGATTGCTGTACACAGTCCTTTCTGACTTTTTAGAAATATTTTACTATTAGGTATCAGTACAGCTATTAGAAGTGTATATATTGATTGAAAACAGTTATTCCAAAGCTAAGTAGAAAACCATTTGTCAGAAATGTTGAAGCAGGTTACATGATAGAAATAGATGCCTTCTAAGGAATCTCCCATATTTACTATTTGAATATTCTAAGTTTAGGTGTAGGTCTTATGACTTGAGTTCCTTGAAACAGAATCTGAGATAAGTTCCAGGATATAAGGGGTCAGGAGTGAGAGAGTGGGGAATAAGTAAGAGGAGAAAATGACAACATAAAAGTACTTTCTCAATGTCATTCCTCTGTGAGAAATGTGGACTTAATTCTGCTGCAGGATCCTTCTAAGAAGTGTAAAGAACACTTCTTAAAAAGTGTCCATCTGAGTAGAAAGATCAGTAGTTGCCAGGGGTTCAGGGGGAGAAGGGGAGAGGTGGAGCACAGGGCATTTTTAGGCGGTGAAACTACTCTGTATGATACTGTAATAGTGAGTTCATGACATTGTGAGTGTGTCAAAATCCACAGAAGTGTATAATGCAAATAGTGAACGCTATCATAAACCATGGAGTTCAGTTAATAATAATATATCAGTATTGGTTCATTGATTGGAGCAAATGTACCGCACTACTGCAAGGCATTAATATTAGGGGAAACTGTGTAGAAAGGTGACGGAAAGGCATGTATGGGAACTTGGTGCACCATTCTTCTGTAAACCTAAAACTGCTCTAAAAGATAAAGTCTATTTTTAAAAATTGTCTGTCTTGAGAAAGGCAGCCAAGAACATATATCTACTGGCTTTGTGCCTTATGGGTTGAGGGTCACCCCAAGGGCACTAACTCCCTTTCCCTTTCTAGATTGTACTACTTCACTCAAGTGAATTCTGCAGCATTGGAGAAACCCCAGGGTAAAACACTAAAAATATATGAAAGTGCTTGTGGCAGGTCATCAGTGCAGAGTGAGTCTAAGAGCTCCTAGAACTTGTCCACTACTGCTACACCTGAACTCAGAGGCAGCCCCAGGGTGTCTAAAGTGGGGCAGCAGCAGATCTGATACTTCAGGTCTAGGGCATCTAACATGGTCAATTCCACAGCACAAATGAAAACCTGACATTCAAATATCATCGAAAACAATAGATTTCAAATATTTTTCCCTGTGAACTTAAGAAAAAAATTATACCGTGATTCTTCTGGGCATACAGAAACAAAATTTATGAAACAAACCTTTACTATGTGCAATGCAATCTCATCTTTCTATTCTATTCTCCTGTACTCACCTCTATTAAAAAATTGCTCTTCCCAACTCCCTAAACTAATTTCAAAACCCAGAGTTTGGAAAACACTGACTAAAAAGATATGCTAATTTACCTAAGAAGTTTCTAGATAACATATTAATATAACTAAAATTCATGTGGCCCGGAAGCCATGGATAATGAGATATTTAGAACAAAGTTGTGCCATCAAGGCCAATTAAAAAGGAGTGAATTCTTAAAAAAATCAACAGAAAATGGGGTTGCTTGGGTTCATGTTCCATAGTTCTGAGTTTCATATGTCAGTGTTTTAGAATCTATTAATGGGTAAAGAACATCTAGCTCCCCAAGAGAATGAATAGGGTGGGAACACAGAAGGGCTGAATAATGAGGCACTGTCTCCTGTTTTTACCTCAGCTGCTTTCTTTCCCGCTGTCCTAATTCATGTGTACAAGGTGAAGAGAGTTCGTGTATACACCCTGCTTATAGGTACATGCACACATCCAGAGCCAGCTGTATTGTACTCTACAGTGAGAGCTGGCTAGTGTACTATCTCAGGATTCTTTTGCATTTTATATTTGTTTCAGGTTTATTGTTTTGACAGTTGTCATTTTTAAGCTTCTTTTCTCCTTTCACAGAAAGAGCTTTTAGTTTCTTAAGAGCAGAGCTCTTCTTTTAGAAAAGAGAAAATTACCTGTAATTTTTATGCTCTGAGGTATATCATAATAATTGAACCACCCACCTTACCCTCAAAATCAAATGATTTTGAAAAAAAAAAACAGCAATTTTATTCTTTCCCATTTCTTCATTTTCTTTGGAGGCAATGAGAGCCTAAGGATCTAGGAAATCCCAAGTCTCTGGGAGCTCTGGCTGCCTTTTCTTACTATCAGCTTTTTTATTTAAGGATATCACTGCCACAGGGATCCACAAGCATTGCTGTTGTAACACATCTCATACAAGGACACTTGAAATTAAAGGCTAAGTAACAAAAAAGGGGGTGGTAACTCCCTCAGGAGCCACATCTTTTCTATAAGGCCCTTCGCATTTAGAAATGGCACCTTAGGCAGTTGTCTTCTCCCCATTGCAATGAATGTTTTAGCATTGCCGTCTTATAGTTGATTCCATGAGATATTAATGGATGTCTTGTGAAATGAAGGTTTGGTGATAAGTAACTTTAGGACATGCTGCCCAGTATATACGAACATTCCCAAAGCACATTCGCATTTTAAAGATTCTGAAAAGTCTCAAGGTTAAGAAATTTAACTTTCTTAAACCAGCATTTCCCAAATGTATTCTTTCATAAAACATCTTTTGACCTCTTGAAAGAAGTGGTTATTTGCACAACACAGTATAGAAAACAGAATTTTAACTAGAGTGTTATTTTATTTCTTCCTGGGTGCCCTCTCAATTCTTTTTCCTGTGATGCTTCTTTATCTCTTTAAGTTCCCTTGGAAAACTCTTCAAATAACAGAGTCTCCTCTCAAGGATAATTTCTTTATTGCACCACCATTGTACACTTCAGTTATAGTGGCCATAAAGCACACAAGCATGGCTAATTATATATGCAAATAAAAATGTGAAAATATTGATTCTTGTCCTGTGGTTCACTTTGAGTTTTCAAGCTACAGGGGAATGAAAGTCATCTTTCCTTTTCTACCTCCATTTAATTCTTGTAGTCGTCTTAAAGCTGAGTGGAGTTGGGTAATGGAAGGATGAAGAGCTTCACTTGTAGGGCAAAGGATATAGAGACTTGTTGTTTATTATCTTCCTTACTTTCCTGATTATACTTTTCATCCAATTCATTCAAACAGCATAATAACTGAATTAATAGTAATAGCTTGTAGAGCATCTCCTTCGTGTCAAGTATTATGTTAGAGAATATGTAAATACTATGATTTAAATCCTCAGAGCAACCCGACAGTATATCCCTTGCTTTACTCACTTTAAAAATAAACCTGGCTCAAGTAAGTGAAATGATTTGTCCCAGTCACACAGTAGTATATTGCAGAGCCAGAACTCAAAGCTAGGTCTTCTCAGCACAAAGCTTTTTTCCCCCACAATGGCCCACTGCTCCCCAGTTTTAGTCATTCCTTGGCTTTCAGGTACTGAGTGCACCCAGATTACAGGGGCTTCTACTCATGGCTTCTACTTTACCAGGTCAGTGCCTTGAACCTTTAGCCAAAGAAAACACATGTTTATTCTTGCCCCAGTTCCTACATCTCAACAATCAGGCAAAAGATGGAAAGTCACCTTATATTTCTATAACAGATACCCATAATGACTAAGAAAGGATTGACAATATAAAAGCCTGAAAACAAAAGCCTAATAAAAGGGGGTACTATCTAATAATGAAGTTATATTAGATAGCAAACATTTTTGCTGGGTGCAAACTTTAGCCCTCTAGATGTCATTAATGCAGAACCACAGCAAGATTTAAGAAATGCTGTTGACAAGAGACTGCATATATTAGTGCATGCAAGGCATCACACAGACCATGAGGGACACAGATGGCAAATGTAGTTTATTCAGAGAGTAGCTGTGGTTGCATATTACAAGAGTCACTACATACAGCCAGCATTACTACCTACAGGAACTACCTATTGTGTAATGATGAGTGAAACAGTTAAGAAGAGAGTCTTCTTTAGCTCCTGTTCTATGGAGTAAACACTGATCAATGTTTAGACCATGCCAGAAAAAGCATTGATTATTGAAATCTCATTCCACTGAACCACTGATGTATGAAAAATAGTGACTATGATAAATATTTAATAAGATTTTGTTTAAAAAGCACTGACCTACATGACCACCTTTAATCTTCACATTATTTCTGTGAATTAAGTATTATCAACAGAATTTTATAGATAATGAAACTGAGGCTTCACGGTTAACCAACGTCACGCAAATAACACGGGATGGAATTAAGTCTTAAATCTAAGACTTCTGACTACCAATCTCAGGTTTCCACTACCTTATATTGCCCCAAACAACATTAAATTTCATTTTTAAATACTGAATCAAAGTTTTTGTTTTACAGAATTAGAGCCAGAATTCCTATCTTTGAATATAGGAATTATTCAAGCTAAAAAAGGAGAGCAGACCACCAAAACTGAAAATTCATAATAATAATGAAGATAATATTTCTGGAACACTTACTGTGTACCAGCCACTGCACTAAGTGCTCTGTACATTTAAATGAGGTCGATACTGGTATTACATATCCACGTTTTACAGACGAGGAAACCAAAATGCAGAGACATTAAGCAACTTTTCAAGATCCCCCAGATACTAAATGTCGGAGAAGGGGTTTGATCCCAAGCCGCCTGATGGAGTGGCATAAGAGACCATGGTTATGCTACACCATGAACAATCAAAAATAGGCAAAATAGAAAAGCAGTAATGAAGAAATGTAACTCACAGAAGCTCAATACTCAGCACTAGGTTAAAAACTAGGAAGAGGATAACCTGAGATTTATTACCAAGCATTTTTGAAGCCGGTGCTCTTTTTATTTTCCTACTTTGTCTTAGTTCACATTTGACTGAACAGTCATCTATCCACAGCTGCCATGAAGTGGCTAGAACAAATGGGATTCAGAGACCATGAGATTTCTCAGACTGGAATTAGAAAAAAGTTAAGCTTTTAGTATTCTGAACATTGTATTAAATTCTGGAATTTTGTACCCAATTCTGGGCATGTTCATAGATTTAACTCATTCTGAAAAGCATTTATTGAGTGCCACTTATGTAACACTATGCTAGGACTTGGTTCTCCAATCAAAATCCTGGTGTGTGCTATACTATGTTAGGGACTAAAGATGAAAGAAATGAATGACCTTCCTGACCTCAGCAAGCTCACAGACCAGTGGGAAAGACAGACATATAAACACATGATGTTAATACAGAATATTAAGTGCAAAGTTACTATTTGAATAGCATATGAATGGTACATGGAGGAGGACCCAGTATGTACTGGCATCCGGGTAGGCATATCACAGTGTCCCTTTTAGGTTGAGTAGGACTTGGCCATTCAAAGGGCATTCTAGGCAATGTAGAGCATGAACAAAGGCTCTGAGAAACATGACTTAAAAGACAATAAATGGAGGGTAATTGAGTGACACAAAGTGAGACAGGTGTTGGGCAGAAACCATTTCATGGAGGGCCTTGTGGTAAAGGTAAAGGAGCAGGTTCAAAAATATATGTGAATTAAAGTTGGCAGAACTTGTTATTTGATTAAGTGAGGTACATGAAGGAATAGAATTTTACTTTCAGGATCCTAGCTTGGGTGGTAATGATTTAGTGATGTGATTCTATGATATAAATGGGAAACTATCAAAGGTCAAAATGATATACTTTAATTTACTCTTCCTTATTATTAAAACCTAAAGAAAACTCTTAGAGTAACAAATATCAAAAAAGTAGTATCTTCACCAAAAGAGCATTTCTGTAGTTCAGAGCATCTAAAATATCTCTTTACCTATTGAAAATTCATCTATTTGAAATTCTGTGTGCCTAGTTTTTTCCTTCCACTTATTTGATTTTGTTGAATGTATTTGATAACATGAACTGTGATAAAATAACAAATTGTCATTCAATTGAAATGCAGTAATTTCTAGGCAAGTGAGACTCAGTAGGTATAGTGAGGCCATTCATTTTTTCAAATGATTAATCTATTAGTCTGAGAGAAGAAGAATGAGCAGCCTTGTTACATATTCAAGTGTCATAACTTTACTCAGGTTGGTCTGTTTAGCTAAATGCACTATGTAGAGGTGAGTATTAGTCAAATTCATGAAGTAATTATCTAGATTAAGAACTAAAAGGACTCTGTGAACTTGACATTTTATTTAATGGTAAAATCTATTATGTTCATGGTAATTGGTAGTGTCTGTAAAATGGAAAAGTTCATGTATTTGTCACCTCATCATTATCATCACTGGCAAAAATTTGTAAATTTTCTTCTAAATACCTACATGTGGGTGTTAGAAGAAGCACCACACTTTAGTCAAAAACATTACATCCATTTATTCAACAATCATTTTTGACAGTAGTACAATATCACCTTTTATTTTGTTCTCTCAAATCCTATTTCCAATAATTTCTCTGTTTCTGCTAATGGAATACATATCCCCTTCTCCCAACCTCAATTTCTATTATTACTTCTAAATTTTCATTCTTTTTACTGTCATGAAATACAGTGTCATCACATCTTGCCAGTCTTTCCCCTTCACTGCCTTTCTCATTCAATAAAATCTGAGATCCCCTGTCCATGTACAAGTCTTAATATGGAGCTCTGGAACTGCACTGTCAACCAATGCGGGTAGCTCCCAGCATTTGAGCTAGTGCACCCTCTAAATATGGCTAGTCCAAATGGAGATGTGCCATAAATGATAAATACATACCATATTTTGAAGGCTTTCTATAAAAGTTAGAATATACAAAATCTTATTAATAATTTCTGTATTGATTACAGTTTGAAATAATATCTTAGATATATTAGGTTAAATAAAGTAAATTATACTATTATACTTCCTCTGTTTCTTTTTGTTTTTAATATGGATTCTAGAAAATTTAAATTATATACATGGATCACATTTGTGGCCTGCATATTATATTTCTATCGGACAGGACTACAGTAAAGAATGTTAATAAGGCATGCTCTCTGCTCTGAGGTCCAGCAGCTAGACCTGGAGGTAATAAGATGCACAGAAGAAGGGTGTAAAGAGAAGAGTCAGGAATCATTTCTGACAGGGCATTTGAGGAAAGAACCATCATGGAAGGAAGATGGGGTGCTGGTATCCCAAGAGAGGAAACAATATATAAATACAGGCTGGAGACAGGAAAGAAGGTGCTGAAACAGTTTCCTCAAATACTGTTTTATCACATCACTTTCCTGTGCTTACCATAGAAAATCAAAATCTATCAGAAAAATATTTGAAGCTGCTTACCAATTCCCCTCCACAGCATTCGTTCATACTCCCATGTCCTACTTCCCAGCAAGGAAGGCTCCTCTCAACCAGGATGTAGAGGGAGTGCTTCTTTATTAAAGAAGGGAGAGATGCTATTTCAGTTAGGCTGACAGAAAACTTTTAGGAGTCAAGTTAATTGTGGCTACTAAAGTGGAAAGAAAGGGGTAGCTCACCTCATACCTGTGGATAACTCCAATAGGATGATGAAAGGAGTACAATTTTTAATAGTATGAGTCCTAAGAACTGGGATATCTTATTATTTACCATAAAGTATTTGATTAGTGAGGAACAATGAAAAAAAAAGAAAAAGAAGGAGAAAGAAATGAATTCAGTTTCCAAAGAGACATTTTATAGACAGTGAGAAATGCAAAGGAAAGTTAAGACAGAAGTGAGGCTTATGGATGAGTCAGGGCAGTATCTTGTTCTGGTTTGAATTTAGACTCTGGCATGCACTGCCTTTAGGCTGTGGGCAAGATGGTTAATCTCTGAGTTTCAGTTTCCCTACCTGCAAATGTTTAACAAAGCCTTCCCTGCAGAACTGTGAGAATTAGAAATAATGCAAAACATAGCATCTGGCACACTGAAAGTGTTCAATAAATGTCAGTTATTATGTATGACCACTCTCAATTAACTATGTTTGAATATTTATCTTATTTTGGTTGATTCCCTGGAAAGAAAAGGGCTAGTTTCATGTCCTAATTCAAGTCTTCTACCTCTTGTTTTCAGTGGGGAAAATAGAGACAGTGTAAGAAAAATTTTATTTCATTAATTCTAAAACTCACATTTTTTCTCCCATTTCACATCACTGAAACCAGAATATGTCTTACAATTGGATGGTGTCTTACACAAGTTGGTCAGGCTGAGGTAGCTGTTATTGACTGCATTGTTACCATTTCTTGATAGCATGTGTACACAAATGAAACCCCACTTTTCAATCTAGGAACCACTTAAGGATTATTTGGAGAAAGACTGAGTCCTAGTGATTGTTTCCAAGCATTATTTTGCTCATTTTCTGATAAAATCCAGAAGTTTCAACATTGAACCTTGCTGAATAGGTATCCATGTATTAGAAGAAGATAGAACCTCTTAAGAGATACTCCGTGTCAAAGAGGATCACATAGTTGGGAGAACATGGACAAAAGTAACTTCAGTTTGAAAACTGATGCTGAAGCGTTAGTCTCTGAAAGTGAGGATGTTTTAGAAATAACTTCACCTAATTATTTTGCTTATATTTTTCTTTTTATGTTTATACAAGAATAAATGTGCTAAAATCTTTATCTAAATAAGTCTAAAAGAACATTTTAATCACTGTTAAAAGAAAATTCTAAGAGATATGAACACATGCCATAGCTTGATTGGTTGTGGTTTTTTTTTCTTTTTTATTTCTTAGCTGTGCTTAAAATTATCATGCATCTTAGAATGATGGAATCTAAGATTCTATGAAATACAGTTTTCAAACTGCTGTGAAAGAGTACATTGACAAAAGATAGTCCAGAGCAATGTCCTCAGGGTTGCAAGATATGTTTGGTATGTCCTAAGGAGAAGGTAGGCAGGGCAAAGCCATGGAGTAAGCAAAGTTTGCCTTTGACTTTGGCTCCTGTTCTCTCTCGAGGGGAGAAGCAGGACAGTGTCATTAAAGGGCAAAAGGATTTTTAGTGCAAAGACTCAGGTATTAGATCTTGCTCCAATAATTTCTGGGTTTGTGAACTTGGGTGTGTCATATAACCTATTTGATTTCTCTGGGATAATAATAGACCCTTATATTCTTCAAAAAAATATTCCTCAGAAGATGATACAGTTGAAAAGAATATTAGAAAAGTGCTATAAAATGTTAGTTACTATTAAATGGTCCTCCTCCTTTTGCCACTTTACAGAGAAAAAGGAAACTCATATCTATTTGTCTAGAGGAGGCAGGGTTGAGGGAGATTAATAGTATGTTAACTATTCACACCCACAATCCTACATTTTGGCGGACCAGTTGCAGTCAACATGGGGCCAACTATTTCAGAGATTCTAGGAAGAGTTAAGTGGATGCATTCTCAGAAGACGACTGATAATATTTCTAAGATTAATGCTCCCACATTTCTTCTGATATTCAAGTTTGGGCATCCAGTTGCTGACATTTTTCATTCTCCTGGCCTAGCATCCTCATTCTTTTCCCCTGGCTGTTGTGGACCAGGCTCTGTGGCCAAGTTGCTTCTCCCTCCACCGCTCTGCTGAATCTCTCATTAGGAGGACATACCTGCTCTGTATCACTTACTCCCTCAGAGCCAGTCTTTCTGCATCTTCAGTCTACTAAGTAGCTAATATTATTAACTGGAATTAAAATTCATCTCATTTTAATAAAAATTATCATTTTAAAGTAGTATTTAATCAGTTTCTCTCTTTTTTTTAACCTTTGTAGCAGTGCTAATGATGGGACTTTTGGGTAAGGTGGAAGGAGAGAATGTTGCCTTGACTAGTTGATAAGAAGTTAGCTTTCTGAAAGGAACAGTGCATACAGCCCTTATCAATTTTATAGACATTCATTTAGTTCACTTGTACCTTGAGCTAATCTTGCCAAAGGAAAATTTAAATATTTCCATTAAGTACACGGTGGCTATCCAATATTTTTTACTACAACTCATACTAAATACATTTTACATTCTGACCCAAAAATACATATATGTGTATGTGTGTGTGTGGTATGAATCTATTCAAAACAAACATTTAACTAAACAACACCCTTACAACCCATTAAAAGATTGCAACCTGCAGTTTCAAAAACACTGCTTTAGAAAAGGTATGAGTCCTTCTGGGAAGCATGATCAGAAATATGTTTGGTGGCCTATAAGTAACTGTGTCAGTTTGAGTGTATTGTGTCCCCCAAATGCCATTATCTTTGTGATCTTGTGTGGGGCAGACATTTTTGGTGCTGGTTAGATTTGCTTGGAATGTGCCCCACTCAGCTGTGGGTAATGATCATTTCGATGAGATGTTCCCATGGAGGTGTGGCCCCACCCATTCGGGGTGGGCCTTGATCAGTGGAGCTATATAAATGAGCTGACTCAGAGAGAGGAAACTAAGAGAGTGCAGCTGGGAGTGATGTTTTGAAGAGAAGCAAGCTTGCTAGAAAGGAACGTCCTGGAAGAAAGCCATTTTGAGGCCGGAGCTTTGGAGCAGACGCCAGCTGCCTTCCTAGCTAGCAGAGGTTTTCCGGACACCACTGGCCGTCCTCCGGTGAAGGTACCCGATTGCTGAGGTGTCACCTTGGATGCTTTGTGGCCTTAAGACTGTAATTGTTTAGTAAAATAAATCCCCGTTTTATAAAAGCCTATCCATCTCTGGTGTTTTGCATTCTCCAGCATTAGCAAACTAAGACAGTAACTTTGATGAAAAGTAAGTATTTTGGAAAACATAGTGTTGAATGAATGTATAAAAAATAGCCTTAGATTACAATTATCTGTGGTTATTCCAAATCTTAAATTTTCCTTTCCTATATTGTTTTCCCTTCAGGGACTAAATTTCTAAACATAATTTTGTAGCAGAAGAAAGAGACAGGGAAAGTAAGGATACTGTTATAAAAGTCTAGTTGCATTTTCTTCTGGTCTTGTTTCAAACATCTTTTTCCTATCTTGGACTTCCTTATCACTTAGTTTACGTTAACAAATAATTCTCCATCCATTTGTGTATATGTAAGTTCACATGAGTCAATTGTTTTTCATCCTTAAATTCTGTAGTGAGATATATTGTCCATCCTAAAGACTGAGCTTGAAAAATTCCCTGCTCCCACTACTGATTTATCATTAAGTGTAATCCTGTTAAACATATCATTGTTAAGGAAAATAGTTTTTCATTTTCCTTCAAGGAAATGCTTCATTATCATCACCACCACCATCATCATCATCGTCATGGTCATATATATATTGTTGCCTATATAGAAAGGAATTACCATGTTCAATATT
The DNA here is from genome assembly GCF_015220235.1 of Choloepus didactylus. Classification (NCBI taxonomy): domain Eukaryota; kingdom Metazoa; phylum Chordata; class Mammalia; order Pilosa; family Megalonychidae; genus Choloepus; species Choloepus didactylus. The sequence continues at coordinate 122,561,238 of NC_051312.1, read as the reverse complement.
TAAATAGTAAGTTAAATAAATATCCATTAAATATTCCATTTTTTCATAATGAACAGATTCAATAAATGTGGGTAAATATTTTCTGAAGGCAACATTACCTATATAAAATTGAAGAATGTGAATATGAAAGTACATTATGTTAATTAAAGATACCCATTTTGCCAGTAAAGAAGTGACTTTTTTCTCATGACTTTAGCATAACATGCTTGGTTATTCCAATGTGGAAAATAGACTATAATTCATTCATTCATTCCATTCATTCAGAAACATAATTTCTAGGGATTAAAAGATGTGCATGGACAAAGGAAGATACATTCTAGAATAGGACACAAAAATTACAATGCAATCAATGAACTAAGAGAAGTAAATAAAGGGTAAAATGGTAACTAAGGAAGGACTAAATGTCTTGAGAAACTGATTCAGTAAATAACTCACAGAAGATTATGAGAAGATGGTGGAGTAGGAAGTGCCAGGATTAAGTCTCTCCAACAGAACAACTATTAAACAACTATTTCAAAACTCTGAAGTCCAGTAGAACACTGTACTGCATCCAGGGACAAATGGGAGGAAGAGCTTGCTGAATTACTGTGAAGACTAGTAAATTGTTCTCTTCCTATGGTAGTTGCAGCACTCATCCCTCAATTATGCTGTGGGCTGATGTGGGATACAGCTTCTGGATAGCTCTCTTGTGACAGAAAGAGACTCAGAAATCACTTCCCCAAATCAGGGATGGGCACAGCTGATCACTGATGACAGCTTTTGATTAGTGACTTCGGATCACTGGGGGCCCAGCTCTGAGGGTGGCCATTGTTTCAACCCACCCCAGACAAAAGCTGATGAGACTTAAAGATACTACATTTTCTCAGGAATGTGGGGGAGAGTTTGTTGAAGGGCTGCATTTGCTGGGCAGGCCAAGAAAGCTCAGCTTTAAGGAATTATAAAAGAAGCTCTTGGCACCCTTCCTGATCCCCTCCCCATGGCACTTTGGAGCTGGTCTGTGTCCAATTTGTGGGTCCCTGGCCCTATTTCAGGTGGAAAAGTCTGACTTAAAAAGTCTTCTCTGGCATACCCGTGCTCCCAGAATTTGCCTCTTAGGCAGATAGCTTTCAACAACAAAAGGAGTGAAAGAAACTACAGAAGCCAACAAACTGGGAAAAGGCTTGTTGGTGTCAAACACCCAGGAGAAGGAAGGTCTACCTCCTAAGAAACAGAGGGGACAACCAAACTCCTGTAAACAGGGGAACTCGAAAGGAACTAACAAGTAAAAGCCCAGGACAAGACACAGCCCAAAGACAGAGAAAACCCTACACACTGCATTTGCCTTGGACAGACCTTCCTGATAGAAGGGCTGAAGGTCAAGACAATCTCTATCTTTTCACCAGTTGGTTAGTTGGTTACATAATCAGGAAACAGACATCTCAGGGATAAATCCCCAATTAACAGTACAGTGTGCAAAGGAGTACAAGAGAAAAAAACAGGAAATGGTGACCCTCCAAAGGAAGAGGATAAAAATTCAGAAAACACCAATGAAGAAGACCAGATGTGGACATAATTTATAAGGCCTTTAAAAAAAAACTTAATGCTCAAGGAGATGAAGGAAAATACAAAGAAAGAACTAAAGAATATCAAGAAAACAATGATGAGCAATATGAGAATCTTAGTAAAGAGACAGAAATTAAAACAAACAAAACAAAACAAAAAACCCAGAACTACTAGAGTTGAAGAACACAATAACTGAAATGAAAAATGCCCAGGAGGGAGCAGATTGGAGCTGGCGAAAGAATGAATCAGTGAATTTGAAGACAAGACACTTGAAATGAGTCAGGCTGAGGAGTAGAAAGAAAGAATTATAATAAGCAAAATAGTCTAAGACACCTCTGGGACATCACGAAAGATACCAATATACACATTATGGGAGTCCCACAAGGAGAACAGAGAGCAAAAGGGGCAGAAGGAATATTCAAAGAAATATTGACAGAAAACTTTCCAAACTTAGCAAAAGATGTGAATATGCACGTCCAAGAAGTCCAGAGAAGACCAAACAGGTCAAACATGAAGAAAAACACACCCTATCATATATGGATCACACTGTCAAATTCAAAGGACAAGGAGAGAGTTCTGAAAGCCACAAGAGAAAGGCAACGCATTACATACAAGGAGAGTCCCAATTAGATTGTCAATTTCTCATCAGAAACCATAGAGTCAAGAAGGTAGTGGGTTGAAATAAAGTGCTGAAAAAAAACAACTGCCCATCAAGAGTTTTACATCCAGCAAGACTTTCTTTCAAAAATGTGGGAGAGATTAAGACATTCCCTGAGAAATGCTGAGGGAGTTCACAACTACATCTGGACTAAAAGCAATGCTAAAGGGAGTTCTTCAGACTGAAAGGGAAGGAAACTAGACGTAAAGAAATACAGACCTCAGTAAAGTTAACCATTTGGGTAACTACATGCCAGTACTACTGTATTGTATTTTTTTTGCTATGTAACTCCACTACTTAACTTCTTACCAGATTCTAAAATGTAATAGTAAATGATAAATAGTGTAAATAGTAATGATAAATCTATGGTTTTGGACATACAATGTACAAAGATATAAGTAGTAACAAGTACCAGAAAAAGGTGGGGGGACAGATATTATATGATCTCACTAATATGAGACAGTTAGAATAAGCAAACTCATCGAGTCAGAATCTAGAAGACAGGTTACCAGGGGATGGGGTGGGAATAGGGAATAAGGTGTTAAGGCTTAAAATGTACAGCATTCCTATTTGGAACAATGGTAATGTTTTGGTGATGGTAGCACAACATTGTGGATATAATATAAAGCACTGAAATATATATATCTGAATGTAGTTAAGTGGGGAAATTTTAGGTTGTATATATGGTAATAGAATAAAATTTTTTTTTAAAAAAATCTATGAAACTGCACTATACAAACAGCAAATCTTAAGTTAAACCATGGGCTATAGTTAATAGTATAATTATAAAAATGTACTTTTATCACTTGCTCCACCCCAAAGCAAGGTGTTAATAAAGGTGGTATATGGAAATTTTATGCATGATTGTTCTATAAACCCACAGCTTTTTAAAAACAAAACAAACAAACAAACAAAAAAAAACTCACAATAGATACAATAGATGAGATCCCTGAGCTGGATCTTGAAGGATATGTAGAGGGGAAATTATTCCAAATGAGGATAGTAACAGGAACTATCAAGATATTTTCACTCTTTCTAGCCTGGCTTAATTAATTGTGACCCCTCCGGCAGATATCACATCTTCTAAATTTACAAAAAGAGCAGTTTTGTCATTGAATTTGTCATTCCCATTCAACCACCCCCACCCCCGGTGATTTTATAATAATAAGCTGGCTTATGTCATTGCAGAAAATTGTCTCTAAATTTACTGAACTTTTAAAAAGCAGTTTCCACCAAATGGCTGGATATCATCATTTCCTTTCAGTTTTCTCAACTAAGACATGGTCTACATGATAAAGATCTTTTAAATATATCTTTCAGTTCCTTGGCAGAGTCATACACCCAGCCCACAAAAATGAAAAATTATTTTAGACATTTGATTAGCAATACTTTTTATACAACAGGTCACAAACACTGCAAGGATTTTTAAAAAATCTTGAAATTCTGACATTGTAAATCTGTTTGTATTGTGTGGTATCAGCAAGAGAGAGCAGACCCATCAGTTCTCTCTACCTTCAACCCCAATATTTTCCTCCCCTTAACTTCTTCCCAGGTTTTAAAAAGAGCAACGGAACTTTTGTAAAAAATGCTAATTTGGGGAGGTATGGGAAATCATTTTTATTTATTTGGTTATTGTGTATGTCCTCAGAATATAAATGCCATGAAAGCAGAGGCCTCATGTGTCTTATTTCTTCTTGTACCTCCATCACTTGGAACAATGTGTAGCTTATAGTAATGACTAAATATTTCTTGAATGAATGAATAAGTAAAGGAAATTGAGACTGAATACTGAATCATTTCCTCTAGCAATCATACATTTTACAAAGCAGAGGAACTTGTACTCTCACTCTTCTCAAAAGCAGTGGAGAAGGGAAGGAGTATTTTGTGATTTTTTAAACACTGCAACTGAAATTAAGGTATCTTGTTCATTTATTCATTTCACATTTATTGAGCATCTATTATTTCTCACACAAAGTTAAATCGATACAGTCCCTCCTCTCAAGGACTACAGATTTAGATAGGTTGGCAAATGTATACAAATAAGTGTTTAATATTGATCCTTGGAACTTATCAAATTTATAGTACCAGTTCCAGCCATTCACAAGTGAGCTCAGAGTAGTCATACCTAGTAAATATATTTTCACCTAGGAACCCATTTAAATTACCCATGTGGCAAAGCTAGGGGTGGGGAGCTAGTCAGTAAGCTAAAATTACCATTCACCATCTGCATGTCCACATGGCTTGCTTTTCTCTGTCTTATTCTTAGATAAATATTTCCAGAAGAAATTAGTTGATGCTGTGGCATTGTGAATTTAGGGATTTCCAAAGACTTGGGAGAGATGTCCTCTAAATGTCTTTGGTAGACCTTCACAAATCTACTATATTTTAGTACTTACAAATAATATTAATATGTAAGTGACTAAGATAGTCTAGAGGATGGTATGATGAACTGTGCCTGGTGAAGGGTGGGAGGGGGAAGGGAAAGAAAGGATGGGAGGAGAGAAGACATATGAAGTGAGTACTGAAGATTAATAGACTGAGTAGGGATGTCAGGTAAACACGGTAGGGAAAAGAGTACAAGCAGAAGGGATAGCATGTGCAGAAGCACAGACGGTGAGATTATACAATGGATGTAGAGAACAAGGAACATGGTGTTTTAAAAGAAAAACTGTAAAGGCAGGATAAGAGTCAGATTACATAGGACCTTTGGGAAGAGCCAGGCCATTAAGGATTGTGGATTCCTTGCAAAGGGTTTGGATTTTCCTTAGAAGGAGGTTAGGAGCCATTGGGAGATTCTAATTGGAGATGAATCTTTCAGGTGAATATTTTAGAATAATGAACGTTCTGCAGCTGTGTATTGGATGATTGAGGAGGAAATAGACTAGAGACAGGGGGTACAAGTTAGGAAACTAGTGTGGTAGTCCAGGTAAGAGAATACAAGACCCAGCTAAGGTAGGAGCAGAAGGCATGAAGAGAGGAAGCCAATTAGAGAGGGATTTAGAATCAGCAGGACAAAGTCTAGTTTCTGAATATAAGTTGTTTTTTCTTTTATTTTTAAAGAAATCTGTGGCATTTTTTTCCCACAGTTTATTTTTCTTCTCAAATTCCTTTTAAATGATTGGGGCAAAGGAACAATTCAAAAATGTGACCTCAGTGTTGTGTTTAGTAGATTGAAAATTCTTTAGAGGCTTAAGAAATTAAGAATGTCTGTGGTTTCCTTCCAAAATCAAGTGACTAAGATCATCTAACTGAGAAGCTCATGTCATCTATTGCATGTTCCCATCTTGCAGATGTGGAAAGATGCCAGTGGCTGGATTCTGTTTGACAGATTCAGTGAGCTTGGTTCAAAGGACTCTGAACAAGGAAACTCTCAAGATAGGCTGCCTTTCTCAGGATTTCTCTTGCATCTGCCCTCCCATGGTCAGGACGGTCTTCTACCTCTTCCTCTACACAGTGCAGATGTCTTTCTTATGTGCTTCCTTCTTCTTCTAGATCTTTGCCAGGCTCTGCTATGGGAATGTCCTTTATCCTAAAAGGCTTGCTTTTAATATCAGGGACTCCTTGCTTGCATTGCCTCGTAGTTCATCTCTTGACCTGTCATGCATGTCTCGCTTGCTAGGGTTGTTCTTCCATTTTGCCCTGATCTATAACACCCAAATTTCAGATTCTTAACTTGGTTTTCAGATCCTTGGTTCTACTTTGATTAAGGATTTTAAAAATATTAGTAGTCTCCAAAATTCTTTACTCAGCTCATTTTAATTTCATGCTACACACTTTTTTTTGTAAATTCTTCCACTCCAATTTCTGCAACCACTTCAAATCTGGTATCTCCACTTTAATGTTTCTAGCCCAGATCTCTCTATTATGTTATGAGCATTTCAATAAATGTCACAGAAGTTCCTCAATATCAAGCCATGCAAAATTAACTCACAGTCTCCCAATACTTTCTCCCCACCTAAAAGGAACTTGTTTCCCTTGTGACCCTTATTTCTATCCATGACACCAAATAAACTAAGCTAGTGATTTGGTCATCCTCATTCATAAATATCTTTAATTTATCTTTTATAGTCTGTCAGTCCCTAAGTCCTATCAATTTCCCTATTAACTACTAACTCTATTAAGTCTCTTTATCACTGTTACCACTCATGTTTCACTAAAAAACATTTTATCCCCTAGTCTGTCTTACCCAATTCCAAACCTAACATCATTTTCCCTCCTGCTGCCCATATTGATATTCTAAAACAGAAATATAATCTGCCACTGTAATTATTTAAGATTTTGTTGTTTACCCTATACCTGTGTATTTATGGACCACCTATTCTCATGCAAAGTACTGGTAAAGGAAGCGGAGTTATCACAGCAAATAAGATAGCCCTGGAATCTCATACTCCCGATGGCTTTCAGAATTACATCCGAAGTCCTTATAATGTTTGAACTCCATGGTTGGCCCCTACCTGCCCCAACTCAACTCCAACCTCTCCTTGTCCCATACCATGTGGTAGATCTACTGAACTATCTACAGAATTGAAAGTTAAATATCTTTCCATGGGGTTTCTTGTCATGCTACAACTACTTTTGACTAGGACAATAATTCATACTCATTCATTCAAGTTCAGTTTGGTTATCATTTCTTCTCAACTTTCCCAAATTCCTCCAGTCTGTTTCATGTCCTTTTGATGTTCTCAGTGGCATTTCTGTCCTTCCACTATCTTCTTTGACATTCTCTCTAAATTGCAAGCCTCTTTATTTCAGGGATCAACTTATTTATTTTTGTATTCGTATGGCTTAGTACATCTTAGCTGGCACATAGTGAATACCCAATGCTATTTGGTGAATTTATTAATAATAAAAACAATAATAAAAGCTATAATTTGTTGATTAATCATGTCAGGTACCATTCTACTTACTTTACATATATTAATAACTCATTAAATTCTCACAACCTGATAAGTTAGGTGCTATCAGTATCACCAATTTTCAGTAGGTAATCCAAGCATTTATCAGTTAGATAACTAATCTAAGGTCACACATAAAATAAACATTGGAGCCAGGATTCAAACAAGGATTACAAAATGAATCTGTTCTGTACTCCTTATACTGCACTGTTCTTTCTTGGTGTTCCTAATTGCAGCTCTTTGCTCATTAGACATGACTCATGACACTCATGTTGCTGTTCTGACACCCTAACAAAGAGAGATGGGAATGTTGTGCCTACGGAGGCTCTGTACCACCGAGGTCAGGTAGAAAAGCTTTAGTCATCAGGCCATGGCAGCCGCAGTTCTTCATGCCTTTCAATCCTTGTGTTCAGAATTGAAAGCAGTTGACTTCCTTAAGAGTATGAAGGTTTGCTTATCTTTGGGACATCTTAATATCAGTTTTATCCCTGGGATCCAATTGGTCACAGAAACATTTTATTAGTAGGGCAGTCTACACTCTCATCCTCAAAACTCTTCTTTTTTCCTATTCTTTATAGTCATTATTGACTCATTTTCACCATTTTATATGATTTACTTGGTGGAACATTAAAAATCTATGCCATGTTTGTTAGTAGGGACAAAGATGATGGGGATCCTAAAACTCAGATTATGTGCATTTAGTTTTCCATCTTCTCCAAAGTTTTTTATCTTTCAGTTTGGGCAAATCATTATTAGATCTATTTTATGTTTTCTATTTCAATATTAAGTATAGTGCATGAGTTGGGAAAGTGATAGGATTTACTATAATTTATTTTAAAGTATGCAGTCATCATCTATTCATTTCAATCATTGACTTATTGATTGATTAATAAATAGATCAATAGGTACCAAAAATCAGAGGATGTGTCAAATCAGAGTTACAAGTTCCTATTTTTCTTTGTAGTTTCTTGGTTTCTTAAGTATTAGAACATTTTTAAATATTTTTTATTGTGAAATATAACAGGCAGAAGAGTGATAAATTTCAATATACAGTTTAACAAATAATTATAGAGCAAATTTCAAATATGGTATCATTACAGCTCCACAATTGCAGGTATTTCTTTCTAATTCTAATACATTAGAGCCTAAAAAGAAATATCTATATAATGATTCAGTAGTCATAATCATTTGTTAAATCCTATCTTCTCTGTAACAACTCTTCCCTCTCCTTTGATCATTTTCTCAATCTTCAGGGATACTTGGACAATGACCATTCTAACTTCTTCATGTTGAAATGGGGTCGAAAACGTTGTTGAGATATATTCACATAGCATATATTCTATCCCAAAGAAACAATCAATGTCCCATAGTAACCTCACTTAATTGTACCATCATAATCACCCTCAATTTTAGACAATTTTCATTGCTCCAAAGTAGAACATTTTTAAATAAGCTTCTTAGTAAGATTTTAGAGTGATATCTAACTGGTTAGGGCAGATATTGCTTTTGTTGTTGAATAGGTTGATGAATATATGGTACATCATAATATCGTAACTTTATTCCTTTTCCAACAAATTAAGAAAGCATTTAGTACATCTTTGGTATGTGGATCAGAGAAAGTGGGGCAGGGCTGCAGATGGTACTGACACTACCCAAAAAGCACACTTCTCAAACAAGGTTTCTTTTTATGTTGCTGTTGTACTGTTTATTGCAATTTGATTTCTAAGTATAACCTGAAAATAGTAATTGATTTAAAAGTGGAGATCTGGAGTCAGAAGAATGCTTTCTTCTTCACAGACACAAATTTTTGTGCATGAGCAACTTTAATGTGAGGAAGTTACAGAGAATTTGGCATCTGGGCTGGAGAGTAAAGGCAAAGTTTAGTTTAAAGAATGATGTACTAAAGGTGATCATTTAATAATGGCTCAGGTGACAAATATGAGGTACATGGACAGAGATATATTACAACACTGGAATAAATCAGAAATACATTGGTTAACTCAGGTTTCTACCTACCATTGTTCCTTCTCCACAATACATATTAAGCTCGTTATTTTAAATTGTAATTTGGAAATTCCATTTTCAATTGTGATTGGAAAAATTATTTTATTAAGAGAGGACCCTAGTGAAAGTTTTGATTTCTGAATATAAATTGAGGTTCATCCTTAAAAAGAATATTTGATATTCTTGAAGTAATAACACTAATTAAAACCATATACCTATCATTGAGCTAAATGATTTATATCTATAACACCCAAAACAAAGCTGTGAACAAGTATGATAATGGAGAAATTCACAAGGATAAGCAGTGGCACTTATCTACTATGCTGCCCTATAACACTGGGTAAAGGTACCTAAGCGTGGAGTTGAAAGCTGAGCTACGTTGTTCTTTGTAGGAAAAGAGGAGTATTTGAAAAGAGTGGTATAGGAAGGAATGTTGGGGAAACTAAGGAAGAAAGGTTAAGCACCTGATCCCAAAAAAGTAAGGAGTCCAAAGGTGCAAGGCTGAGATACAAACTTGCCAGATGTGACATGTGTATTTATTTATTTTTAATGAATTGGTGAATGCTCTTTAATATAATCTCCTCCTCTCTTCTTCTACTAAATATTAAATAGCTTTTGTTTTTAACTAAGGATGTTTGAACAAAGACAACGCAGAGATAACAGGTATATAAAAGTATTTATAATAATTCCAGTAGTAACAATAGCTTGTTGTTTTCTACTGTTATCTCTACCTTCCCCCTGTAGAATAACCCTCCCACAGATAGCACCAATAAAATGCAAACAAAATACACATTTTTAAACATAGTTCCCTAAAGGCACTGGAGAGAGGCTACAAGCAGGCAGAAATTTGAGCTACCTTTATTTGGCTTTTCCTGTGTGTGTGTGTTCCCCAGTCCATGCACTGTGGGCTGGCAAGAATCTCAAGGTGTTGGAGGACAGTGTGTGGAGCTGGCAGAACAGATGGAAATTAAAGGGAAGAAAAATCAGAAATGAGAAAGCCACAGATGGGAAGCCTAAATCTGTGTATTAATGTCCCCTGAATCTTGGGTTGACTCCTGAACTTTTTATGTGGCGAGGGGAGATTCCAAGAAACCCAGTAGAAAACAAAAGATGCAAAGCTGAGAGAACTGAGTAGGGGTTTGAGTTGCTATCCACCCCAAGGAAGACAGAGTTTGGATTTGGAGCCCTGTAGAGTTATTCCTTTAACTTTGGAAACATCTTGGGATTTAAAACGAAAACCCAGAAAGGCCATGTTGTAGGAATAAAGATTATGTCCCATGATTAAGGGATTTACCCTGAAACTAAAGGATGAAGTTGAGTAGACTTACTTGAACAAAATTTCAAATCAAGTCTCTCCAAGTTCAAGGTAACTGGTTATTTAACTGTCTGTTAAGACAAAAATCAACACTGTTCAGAGGAAGCCAGCAGAATGCAGCATCTCTACAGTGTATCATCCACAATAAAAAATTTTAGATATGCAAAGAAACAAGAAAATGTGACCTATTTTGCCATATCAATTAACATTTCCTGGGCACCTTCCATTTGTCTCATGTGCTTGTATGCAATGTCTATGCTTTTAATATCCTCCACCAAACTGGCAACTATTGACGGACAAACAACTAAATCTTCACAAAGCTATTACTCTCCTTATTATTCTTCTCCATAAAACACAAAAAGAAAAGATATGGTGTAGGACACTAGGGTCCATTGCTGTCATCATAAAAGCCACTGTCACTGTCTCTTAAACTCAAAATAAATTTCTAATATTTGATTCAAAGTACTCTGAAACATCACTAAGCCCTTAAAATGGGAACATGTACTTTATTAATTTTGTGGCAAAAATTAATTACATATTGGAATTTGCTCTTTTATACTAGAAAATGATATCCTGCCATGGCTTGATTTTTGTTTTGATAATAATTGAAATAACTTTAAATATGTTACATATATGCACACATACATACATATGCTTAAAATTAAACTCTTTGGTATAATTCTGTTAATTGTAAAATATATATATGCCCTATTCCAGTTGGATATTTTAGTGTGTAGTGTCAGCAAAAAAGACTGCTAGAGATATTGGAGATGTGAACAGTTCTCTAATAAAATGAAGGATTTCTTAAATAAAAGGTCTCTGATTCCTGTAAGGCAAAAATTAACAATGTAATTAAATTTCTATTATGAAAAAATAACATCAACTCAGGGTGTACTAACTGTTCTAGGGGTTCTATATGCAAAGGGGTTCCTTACAATCATCACTGTGTGCATTACACATGCACAGAGAATTGGGCTTTGATGATTACTTTGTGTAGGTTCTTCATTTAGCAGGTCTCCTTTTTAAAGTAGAAGGTTTCCATTTTTTTTTCATTTGCTTGCTTAGATGGGATTTATATGCTAATCACAAATAAGTACTACAAAGCCTTCCATTTCAAGCTTCAAAGGTTTTTCTCAAAACACAGGTTTAAAGCAGACCCCTAAGTTAAATCCGATGACTTATTCTAGTCCATGGACTCATTGATTCCCAAGAACTTCTATTATTCCTTCTTTTTGTACTAGAAGATACCATCAAAATTAAAAAAAAATAAACTTCATACCTGGACTGAAGCAGCACTAAAAGAACATTGGTTTTGAGTAAAAGCTCCCCCCCCCCCCACCTTTTTGTAGCCATTAACTACTTTCTTCTAAATTTTAGCCATAGTAGCTTGGGAAGATCTAAAGATACAGTTTTATAAGGTCTGGAATGAGGTATTTTCTCAATTATTGGGCCAGTGTGACAAGCAGAAGTAGGATTGGATATAAAACATTGATTCAAAATTCCTTATTTAAAAAATGCTTTTCATTCTTAGTTCTCAAATATTGATGAGGGATGCAAAGATGAATGAATATTCAGTGCCATGAGAGGTAAAAATAAAGTGCTGCAGGTATTTAGATGAAGGAGAGAGTGACATTTGTGCCTAGCATAGGATTACCATTCATTCCTTCTTCCATTCATTAATTCATTTACTCATTCATTCAACAAATTTTTTTTTAAACACTGTCTACTAAATGCAATATTCAGTGCTAGGCATTGATTTGGAATTGGAAGGGATTTTAAAGTAAAAGATCTCAACATTTGGGGAGTCTATGGAATTTTTCAAAAGCTTATAAACACTATGGAGGCCGCACATGCACATTTACACACAAAACTTCAAGGAGTCTATGGATGCTCTCAAATCCTCCATTAGACACCTTGGGATTGATAAATCCTGCCTAGCAATTTCTTAATTTCCAGTTTTGTTTGTTTGAATTTTACCAATCATCACAAGGTGTTTTAACCATATTAGATTGTTGATATTGTTTTCATAATTTACCCCTCAAGTTAATAATGGGTCAGATCTTCCAAACAAGCTCCAGTTGCAAGCTCTGTTGCTAATTATAAAAGAGCCAACCTGCTTGTTAAATGAGCATGAACGCCATCTAACGCCCAAAGGGAGTAAATGTTGTTAAAAAAAAAAAAAAAAAAAAAACACTGTATAACTGAGGATTAGAGTGTGTACCAAAGAAATTAGTTTTACTATTGCCATTTGGTTGGTAGGTTGGTTGTTGGTTCATTGGTTCATTTGTTTCTAAAACTTGTAAGTTATTTTTTTATACATTATCACATCAAATACTTTTATACTACATAGTAATTCCCTGAGTTAACTGTTCTGAAACATTTTGTGGATTTGTCCTTTTTTGTTGTTGGTGGAGGGCCATATGATTTATCTTTTTAAATAAACCTTTTATTTTAAAACAGTTTAGATTTTAAGAATAATTGCAAAGATAGTTCAGAGAGTTCCCAGATATGCCACACCATGTTTCCCCTATCATTAGCATCTTATGTGAGTATGGTACATTTGTCAGAATTAATGAAGCAATATTGAACATTATTAATTAAATTCTAAACTTTATTTAGACTCTCTCAGTTTTTCTTTAAGTTTCTTTTTCTGTTCCAAGATCCCATCCAAGATACCACATTGCATTTAGTGGTCATGTCTTCTTAGGCTCCTCTTTGTTTTGACAGTTTGATTTACACTTAATGTTATTTGTATTTGAATTTTATTGTAGCATTCAGTTATTTTTTCAATTAAAAAAATAACATTTCAGAAAACAATGTCCCTTGTTCTGTTCCTTTGATAATGGCTATTTGTATAAACATAAATGATCATTACACATTTCTTTTGTCTCTAATAATGATTAAAGGGCTTACGAAGGAGAACTGGCAAGAGATAGAATCACCATTTCAGTAGACTCCCTAGGAATTAAGTCATATTCGGTCTCTAATACTCACTGGCTGTAAGTCTGTTAGCAAGCCATTTATCATTTGCATTTCAGTCTCCACATCTGTAGAATAAGGTGTGTGAACCAGAAAATTTCCCAGTCCTTATACCAAGCAAAGGGAAATAAAATTGACTGGTATTTTCTTAGTAAAATAGTAATGATGTTTCATATTGGATACGAGTGAATGCTCTTAGTCTTGGTTTGCCAGGGTGCTGTGATAAATACCATGTATTGGTTGGCTTAAGCAATGGGAATTGACTGGCTCACAGTTTGGAGGCCACAAGCCCAAAATCAAGGTATCAGCAAGCCACACCTTCTCTGACGTTTGTCACCTTCTGGTGGTAGCTTGCTGGCAATCAATTGCTGCATCCAGCCCAGGGCTTTGTCTTTTTCTGTTCCCTCCTATGACTTCTACTACCGTGATCAAGTTTGCTTTGCTTATAACAACTCCAGTCATTTTGAATTAAGGCTCATTATTCTTCAATTTGACCTCAACTTAAAAGGATCTTTAAAGATCCCTTTTACAAATGAGTTCATTCCCACGGGATCAGAGGTTAGGACTTGAATATGTCTTTATGGGAGCATAATTCAGTTTTTCACTCTTATATACCAACCTAAGCTGGTACACATTATCTCCATATTATAGATGTGAGGATGAGTTTTAGAAAAGAAATTTGACCACCTAATTACATAGGGCAAATAAGTTACACAGCTCATAAGTGATGGGTCAGATTTAAAAGCATTTAACTTACAAAGAAGCAGTACCCCTTTTAGCATCCTTGAGCCTAAAATATCTCCCACCCCCGGTGGAGATCTTCTAATGGGGAGTAGGTCTGGAGTCACAATGCCCCCAGGCATAGGAGACTGTATAAAAATGCTAATAGTTGAGGCTGGGTTGCTGCCCACCCACAAACAGAGGTTCTGAAATTTCTAGGAAACGTCTATCTTGGATCAACAGAAATGCATGAAGTCTGAGGAGCATTCCTAGTCCTACCATATTTGCTAATCATTTTATTAAACATATACTTTGTTTGCTTTTTAAGTCTTCAGGAGACATAGGGTAATATTGTGTTAACTTGTTTCCTGGGAACAGGATAGAATATTGTATTTTCTCCTCAACATTGATGAGGATGTATACATGTGTGTATAAATGTGAAGGAATTTTCAGAATGTTGGATAAAACAATTTGCTGGGTAAAGAGTAGAGATATGTAAGCTACTTGGCTCTTGCAGTATTAATAAATTGGTAAATACTTGCATTCTCCATAACTGGGCATCTCTCAAGTTACTATTAATAGGCCTCAGACTTATGGTATTTTTGTTAAAAGGAAAGTTATTAGGTTTGTGACTTTGATTCCCCATCTTGAGAATTAGATTCATATATGTGTGTATCTGTCTGTATCTACTTTTTGGTAAATAATTTAGATAAATTCATGAATTGACACATATATACTTCATATACTATTAGGATTCTTTCCAAAATCCTTTTTCAAAAGATTCCATTTCTACATATTTAAGATTTTTAAAATATCATTTTGATCCATGCTGCTGTAAAATTTGTTACTGTAAATTTTGTTCCAAATTATCTAAGAGCTGCAGTCTGATAGAAAATAATTTTACTCAGTTGAGAGAATCAGTAAGTCAGTGAAAATATTTTCCAATGGTAGTCTCAAAATAGAAACTAGAATTCTAAAGGCTTTGAAGTTTAGCAATTAACTGATTTTTGTCTCTTAAAATGAAGCCATTAAGGAGTGCCTTTATGATCTTAGAAAGTGGTAGATTTCATCTGTGCAATTAAACAATAACGATATATTTAATAGACTAAGTAAAATATCACAGAGCGATTAAATCATTTTTATAAATGTGATTAGTAGAATGCGTTTCCATTAGTGTCACTGTGATAGCCAAAGATTGAATGTCACAAGAGGGTTTTATAATTTTTTTCTCTACATATTAGAATGAAAATCACATGTTAATATAAAGAGTCACTCCAGTTTTCTTAATATCCTTAAATAGCTTTATCAATTTTTAATGCTGTTCCTGCTTATTGTATGAATGTTCATATGCGTTTAAAGCACGGCACTAAGTTGTTAAATGATACATAAACTGCCCACATTTCTCACACAAAATGGTATTTTCTCAACTGCCAAGTTATACACTGGTTATATTTAAATACATGTGTATTTAACCTAAGTCTCTCAATTGCTTTAAAATAGATTCCTTACTCTGAAAATAAAATTTTTAGGTATTGTTTTTGCATTGAGGTTAATGTCAGATTGAGCTTGTAGTCTTGATAGTAACACTTCTGCACGTTGAGTCAAAGTTAAACCTTGTATTAGATATAAACATGTATTTGAATCATAACCTACACATTAACAAGGGCCGGTAGGAAGGTGGTGGTGAGGCTGAGCACTGTGGCTCCATCGACTTTGCCATCTCCCACACCTCTGACATTTTCCGCAGTGCCCTCCTAATCAGTCTTTTGTAGGTTTCTATCCTTCACCATCAAAAACATAAACAAGATTACAGACTCACTTTCTCCCCCAACTCTAAAGTACCAATTATTTAAAATTGCACCATTTTATTCTTATACTATAGTTCCTATAGTATGTCTGAAATTATGTTATCATACAAGTGATGAAAACTATTTTTTGATCAAATACTTACCATAAATGAAATTTATCTATGAATGGTACCTCTATAACGTTCCAAATAAACCCAGTAAGCTACTTTGCCCAGAGTGCTGTTTGTTCAAGCATATTAATTCAGAATGTGACATTTTGACCCAAGACTGGAGGTTGAGTCCCCTGATAAAAGGAAAAATGCCACATATCCACAGAGATTGTTCCTGTTTCCTTGCACTTCTGTGACTCAAAGAGAAATCATGAAAGCCAAGTATAGTATGTGAGTTGATTGCATGCTCCCTAAAAACCTTGAGCTACTGAAATTAGAATCTGAAACATCAACAAAGGTTTCTTGTTAGGGAAATGCTGATTATTAATAAAGTAAGACAAATAATATGAAAAAGAGATTTTTATTTATTTCATCTTATTGATTAAAGGAGTATTTTATGAGAATTTTATAATGCATGTTAACTAATATTGGAAAAATGGTGAAGTGTTTGTTTTCCTCTCTCTTTCCTAACAATGTGAATATTTTTAATCTTGTTTCTATTAAAGCAGTTAAAAATTTTTCAAAAGTTTGAAATTTTAATTACAAAAACTCAAAGAACAATACTTAAACTTCAAATGTGAGCAAACTGCTAACTGGCTTTTTTCTATTAGAGGCTTTCTGATAAATTAAAAGGGACCCTTCTATTTTAATTTGGACATTTTGTCTTGTTCAAATGGGGCTGTTTCAACATATATTGGTATTTGTTTATTAACTCACTAGTCCATAATGTTAATCAGTTTGACTTGGACCTTTCAGATCAGTAATTCTATTTACTGAATTATAAATGGGAGGGTGGCACTGTCCTTGGCACCGTGAGCAAAGCAAAGGGTGCCACACAGTGTGGGAAGAGAACAGATATTCCTTTGAGTGCATACTGTGGGCCCACAGTTTATCTCATTTGGCTCTGATGACCCCAAGAGGTTATTATTTTTATTTTACAATTTAAAAACCTCAGAGAGAGTAGTCACCCTGCCTGAATTCACATGGCTAGCTATAGTTTTTCTGTTGCAAGTGACAGAATGAACAAACCAACGTCAACAATCATAACTGAAAAGTCTAGAAGTAGGGCTAGCTCACCTGAGGCTAGATATAGCTGCAAAATTGACGTCACCATGAATGCAGCTCCTTCCTCAGCCTCCACAAGGTGGTCTCTACCGCTCCAGGAGACCCCTGACAGGACCAAAATTTCTGTAGCGTTTCCAGCATTCAAAAACATATACCACCTGCACAGAGTCTCATCTCCACCTTTGTTAGTCCTGAGGTTTACTCTCTCATTGGCTTAAATTGAATCACTTATCCTTTCTTGAATGAATTGCTGGGCATCTGGCCTACCGTTGCCTCTTAGGGCCTACCTACCTGGAGGTGGAGTCAGTTCCACAAAAACTACAGGGCTGAGAATAGGGGAAAGTGAATCACATGTAGGAAAATCAGAGTCCTGTTAGTACAACAATGTCTACCACCATTAAATAGATAGAACCAGGACTGAATATAAAGTCTGTACTCTTTCAGCTATGCAATAGACTCCCAAGACAAAATCTCCCTCCACAACTGTACAATGTGAAGATAACAATACAAAATACGAAGAGATCCAAGATGGTGGATTAGGAGAGAGAGCAAAATTCTCCTCCGTGAAAAACACTAGATAAAAGGCAGAAAGTGCTCCAGAATAGCGGTTACAGGGTTCCACCAGCTGGGCAGGGACTTATGTATTGGTAGTGATTGAGCACTTGGAGAAACCAAGAGACTGCGTTTGAAGTTGTATGTTTGCTCCCAGGAGCTGCTGGGAAAACAGCAGCCAGACTTGCGCTGTGGTGGGGAAAAAACGAGAGTCTGTGTTTGGAGGTGGGCTTGAGAGGGACCCAGGGAGTGGCCAGGGAGACGGCAGAGGGAGCCACAGTCAATCATGGCAGGGAGTGCCTTCCATGCCCCAGGCACCCGCCTCAGTATCTGGCACGGGTGATACCCCTCTGCACACCCGTAGCTGAAGGCCCCCGAGCCAGGGACAAGCCACTGCTGCAGGTGGACAATCGTAGAAGTGGGTAGTTTCGGCACCCCTTTGCAGCACTGCGGCTTAGAGCTTCCTCAAAGGAAAACTCAGGATTCTGCTGACTTGTGATGGCACAACTCCTCCTCTGCAGAAACCCATGGGGTGCACAGCCTAGAGGCAGGGGTACTGCACAGAAGGGCCAGGAGCCCTACACCAAGCCCAGGGACTTGTGGGCCCACGGCAGAGAGGGACTGGGGGGAATCTGAGCTGAAGGGTAGAATGGCTGGGAGTACTGGGGCTTAAAGCCCTCCTCCCTGCCAAACTGCACAGGGCACAACCCCCACCCACAGGGCTGGTGGTCCCTGTTGCATATGGAAAATTGGTGCACTGATTGGACATCCACATAGTTTGGACCCCCACTTGCTGCATAAACGAAGTTGAGAACTGGACTGAGGATAAGAGGTGGCTCGGGAGCGCCATCTGCTGGTAGGTCAGGGAAAGTGCACTCCACCAAGCTGTAGCTCTGTTAAATTATAGATAATTGTTTAAATAAGGCTCCATAGCCAAAAAGAACCCTATCAAGATAAGCAAATGCCAAGAGGCCAAAAACAACAGAAAATTATAAAGCATGTGAAGAAACCAGAAGATATGGATAACCCAAAACACCCAAATTAAAAAATCAGAGGAGATACAGAACTTGGAGATATTAATCAAAGAAGTAATCACAAATACCAATACTGTGGTTCATGATATAAAAGACATCCAGAAGACCCTAGAAGAACATAGAGAAGAATTTTCAAGAATAAATTTTAAAAAGAGGATCTTATGGAAATAAAAGAAACTGTTGATCAAATTAAAAAGATTCTTGATACACATAGCAACAGATTAGAGGAAGCTGAGGAATGAATATGTGAACTTGAAGAAAGTAGTAGGTTGGAAAGTGAAAGCACAAAAGAAGGAATGGTGGAAAAAAAATGAAAAAATCGAAATGGATCTCAGGGATATGACAGACAAAGTAAAGAGCACATATATAAGAATCATTGGTGTTCCAGAAGGGGAAGAGAAGGGTAAAGGTCTAGGAAGAGTATTCAAAGAAATTGCTGGGGAAAATTTTCCAACCCTTCTAAACAACATAAATACGCAAATCATAGACACCCAGCGAAATCCAAACAGAATAAATCCAAATAAACCCATGCTGAAACAAATTCTGATCAGACTGTCAAATGCCAAAGAGAAGGAGCAAGTTCTGAAAGCAGCAAGAGAAAAGCAATTCACCACATACAAGGGAAACAGCATAAGACTAAGCAGTGACTGTTCAGTGGCCACCATGGAGGTGAGAAGGCAGGTGGTATGACATATTTAAAATTCTGAAAGAGAAACATTGCCAACCAAGAATTCTTTATCCAGCAAAGCTCTCCTTCAGATTTGAGGGAGAGCTTAATATCTTCAGTGACAAACAAATGCTGAGAGAATTTGCTAACAAGAGACCTGCCCTACTTGAGATACTAAAGGGAACCCTACCAGCTGAAAAAAAAGAAAGGAGAGAGAGATATGGAGAAGAGCACAGAACTAAAGAGTTTTAGTAAGGATACATTAAAGGAAATAAAGAGAGAATGGGGAAAAATATATCTGACAAATAAAAAACAAAGGATATGATGGCTGATTCAAGAACTGCCTTCACAGTAATAACATTGAATGTGAATGGGTTAAACTCCCCAATTAAAAGATACAGATTGGCAGAATGGATTAAAAAATGTGAACCATCAATATGTTGCTTATAAGGGACTCATCTTAGACCCAGAGACACAAAGAAATTGAAAGTGAAAGGATGGAAAAAAATATTCCATGCAAGCTGTAGCCAAAAGAAAGCAGAAGTAGCAATATTAATCTCAGATAAAATAGACTTTAAATAGAATTTAAAAGAGACAAAGGACACTATATATATATATATATATATATATATATATATATATATATATATATATATATATAACAAAAGGGACAATTCAACAAGAAGAAATAACAATCATAAATGTCTGTGCACCCAATCAAGGTGCCCCAAAGTACATGAGACAAACATTGGCAAAACTGAAGGAAGCAATAGATGTTTCCACAGTAATTGTAGACTTCAATACATCACTCTCTCTTATAGATAGATCAACCAGGCAGAGGACTAATAAGTAAATTGAAAACCTAAACAATGTGATAAATGAATTTGACTTAAAAGACATATATATAGCCTTACATCCCAAATCACCAGGACATACATTCTTCTCTAGTGCTTACAAAACTTTCTCCAGAATAGATTATATTCTGGGCCATAAAACAAGCCTCAGTAAATTTAAAAAGACTGAAATTATTCAAAGCAATTCTCTGATCACAATGGAATACAACTAGAAGTCAATAACCATCATAGATTCAGAACATTCACAACTATCTGGAGGTTAAACAACACACTCCTAAACAATCAGTGGGTTAAAGAAGAAATAGCAAGAGAAATTGCTAAATATCTAGAAACAGATAAAACAAGAGCACAACATATCAAAACTTATGGGATGCAGGGTAAGTGGTTTTGAGGGGGAAATTTATAGCTCTAAATGCATACATAAAAAAGGAAGAAAGAACTAAAAACAAAGAACTAATGGAACAACTGAAGAAGCAAGAAAATGAACAGCAAACTAATCCTAAACCAAACAGAAGAAAAGAAATAAGGATTAAAGCAGAAATAAATGACATGGAGAACAAAAATAAAAAAAAAGAGAGAATAAATAAAACCAAAAATTTGTTCTTTGAGAAGATCAACAAGATTGACAAGCCCCTAGCTACAATGACAAAATCAAAAGGAGAGAAGACCCAAATAAACAATATAATAAATGAGAGGCGACTTTACTGTGGATCCCAAAGAAATTTAAAAAATCATAAGAGGATACTAGGAACAAATATATGCCAACAAACTAGATAATGTAGAGGAAATGGACAATTTCCTGGAAACACACGAACAAGCTAGACTGTCCAGAGAAGAAACAGAAGACCTCAACAAACCAATCCCAAGCAAAGAGATCCAGTCATCAAAAAGCTTCCTGCAAATAAATGCTCAGAGCCAGATGGTTTCACAGGGGAATTCTACCAAACTTTCCAAAAAAACTGACACTAATCTTATTTAAACACTTTCAAAAATTTCAAGAAAATGGAACACTATAATGGAACACTACCTAACTCATTTTATGAAGCTAACATCACTCTAGTACCAAAACCAGGTAAAGATGCTACAAGAAAGGACAACTACAGGCCAGTCTCCCTAATGAATATAGACACAAAAATTCTCAACAAAATGCTTGCAAATTGAATCCAAAGACACATTAAAAAAATCATATACCATGACCAAGTGGAGTTCATTCCAGGCATGCTAGAATGGTTCAACATAAGAAAATGTAATACTACACATTAACAAATCAAAAGGCAAAATTAAATGATCATCTCAATAGATGCTGAAAAAGCAATCGACAAAATCCAGCATCCTTTTTTGATTAAAACACTTAAAAAGTTAGGAATTGAAGGAAACTTCCTCAATATGATAAAGGGCATATATGAAAAATACACAGCCAGCATAGTACTCAATGGTCAGAGACTGAAAGCCTTCCCTCTAAGATGAGGAATAAGACAAGGATGCCCACACTCACCACTGTTATCCAACATTGTACTAGAAGTACTAGCCAGGACAATCTGGCAAAACAAAGAAATAAAAGGCATCTAAATTGGAAAGGAAGCAGAAAACTGTCATTATTTTCAGAGGATATGATCTTACATTTGGAAAACCCAGAGAAATCAATGACATAGTTACTTGAGCTAATAAACAAATTTAGCAAAGTAGCGGGGTACAAGATTAATGCACATAAGTCAGTAGTGTTCCTATACACTACAAATGACCTAACTGAAAAGACACTCAAGAAAATAATTCCATTCTCAATAGCAACTAAAAAAATCAAGTACCCAGGAATAAACTTAACCAAAGATGTAAAAGACCTATACATAGAAAATTACATGACTTTACTAAAAGAAATAGAAGGGGAACTAAAAAGATGGAAAAATATTCTGTGTTCATGGATAGGAAGGCTAAATGTCATTAAGATGTCAGTTCTACCCAATCTCATCTACAGATTGAATGCAATTTCAATCCAAATTCCAACAACCTACTTTGAAGACTTGGAAAAGCTAGTTATCAAATTTATTTGGAAGGGAAAGAAGCCTCAAATTGCTAAAAACATTCTAAAAAAGAAAAACTAAGTTGGAGGACTTACACTTCCTGTCTTTGAAGCTTAATATAAACCCACAGTAGTCAAAACAGCATGGTTCTGGCACAAAGGCATACATATTGAACAATGGAATCTAATCAAGAGTTCAGAAATAGACTCCCAGATCTATGGTTGACTGATTTTTGATAAGGCCCACAAATCCACTCAGCTGGGATAGAACACTCTCTTCAACAAATGGGACTGGGAGAACTGGATATCCATATCCAAAAGAATGAAAGAGGACGCCCCACCTCACACCATATACAAAAATCAACTCAAAGTGAATCAAAGACCTCAATATAAGAGATAGTACCATAAAACTCCTAGAAGATAATCATCTTCAAGACCTCGCATTAGGAGGTAGCTTCTTACACCTTACACTCAAAGCACAAGCAATGAAAGAAAGAAAATAGATAAAAGTGAATCCTCAAAATCAAAAGCTTCTGTGCAAAGGACTTTTTCAAAAAAGATGAAGAGGCAGCCAACTCAATGGGAGAAAATATTTGGCAACCATATATCTGATAAGAGACTGATATCCTGCATGTGTAAAGAAATGCTACAACTCAACGACAATAGCACAAACAGCCCAATTATAAAATGGGCAAAAGATATGAAAAGACAATTCTCTGAAGAGGAAATACAAATGACTAGAACTCACATGGGAAAAAAAAATGTTCATATCTCTAGCTTTTAGGGAAATGCAAATCAAGACCACAATGAGATATCATCTCACGGCAATAAGAATGGCTGCCATTAAACAAACAGGAAACTACAAATACTGGAGAGGATGTGGAGAAATTGGAACTCTTATTTATTGCTGGTGGGAATGTATAAATACAGCCGCTGTGGAAAACAATTTGGTGGATCCTTAGAAAACTAGACATCAAATTACCCTATGATTTGGCAATTTCACTTCTCAATATATACCCAGAAGATGTGAAAGCAGTGACATGAACAGACATTTGCACAAAGATATTCATAGCAGCACTGTTCACAATTGCCAAGAGATGGAAATAATCCAAGTATCCTTCAACAAATAAGTGGTTAAACAAAATGTGGTTATATATATGACGGAATTCTATGCAACAGTAAGAAGGAATGAGGTCATGAAACATATGACAACATGGAAGAACCTTGAAGACATAATGCTGGGAGATATTGTATGTTACCAGTAATGTAAACTCTGAGAAAAATGTAAAATAAATGGTTTACATTGTAGAATGTAGGGGACCTAGAGACAGACAGCAGCTCGTGAAAGGGAAATGATAATCTAATAAGAACAGATAAGCTATTGAGTGTAATCTCAATGTTATAGGAATGCTCAGAAATAATTATGGTTGCTAAATTTTCTTGGGTATGGTAGGAACATATTGGAAGCAATGTGTTGTTTTAGGTTATTTTTCTTATTCCTTTGAATTGTTTGAATTTTTTTTTAATTTTTTGAAAAAGTAAAAAAAAAGCTATTGCATTTTAAAAATTAGCTTCAATATAGTTATTTTAGGTTATTTGGTTTTCCTTATTCCTTTGATTTGTTTTGTTTGAATTTTTTTGTTTTACTTTTGATAAAAAAAAGCTTGCATTTTAAATAAATTAGCTTCAATATTGTTATTTTAGGTTATTTGGTTTTTCTTACGCCTGTTTGATTACGGTTTGTTAATTTTATTGGGGTATGGAAGGAACATGTTGGAAGCAATGTAGCTATTTTAGATCATTTGTTTGTCTTATTCCTTTGGTTATGCTTTGTTAATTTTCCTGGGGTATGATAGGAACATGTTGGAAGCAGAGTACTTATTTTAGGTTATTTGTTTTTCTTAATCCTTTGCTCTATTTTGTTTGAAATGTTGTGGAGATTTTTTTTGTTTTTTAATTTTTCAATAAAGTTAAAAAAACAATATGAAATACAATATGGATTTAACTAACGCCAGGCAAAATAAATTAATACACAATCAGTGATATGGGCCAAAATAACGATAACAGTTATATGGCTTACAATAAGCCAGGCACTTTTAAACATTATAATTAATTCATTTAATTATTAAATTATTCATTTAATTCATTTAATATATATAATAACCCTATAAGAAAGGATTGAGTCATAGAAAATATGCCCAAGGTCACACAGTTAATATGAACCCACTAAGTTGGGTACCAGAGTCTGTGCACTTCGTCACTATACAATACTAGAGCGGAGTGTTTTGTTTTGTGCTAGAAAAGGTCAGAGCTGTTTTACTCTGATAGAAAATATGGGTCTGAGCAGATCTTCATTTACATGTCTATTCCATTTCTTAAATTTGTCCCTTTTCCTTCTATGTTCACAACCAAGACCTGTTACCACTGTATTTCTTCTCACCTGGAAACCATACAATTTCATAAAGTTGTGACAAATCTTGCTCTCTTCAAAATCAAAAATAAAATAATGACCAATACATTTAAGGTCATGACCACATTCTTAAATGTGGCCTATAATGTTCTGTGTCAGTGAGTCTAAATTGGGGTGCCTCAAAGCCATCAAGACTCTAGGCCTTAGGATCCTGGCATATTATCTTCCCACTCCTCTGCCTACAGCTGTGCCAAACCTCCCTGCCTAGCTAAAGCTGTTTGTCCTTCAGCACTGAGCTCAAAAGGAACTTTTTTCTGGGGAGACTTCACTGATCCCCCAAATGTGGTCAGCTCTACCACACACCTCACCCCTCCCAACACCCACCTTGTTGCTTGTATAACCGATAAGTTAGGATTTAGGTATGATGATGATTACCAAATCATTATATAGATATTCCTTTTTGCTTTCTGGTATATTAGAGTAGACAGAGGGAAATATCTGAAATCTCTGAACTGTAATTCAGCTGCCTTGATCTCTGATAATGACTGTATAGCCTTCATCTTATGGCCCTGTGATTGTAAAACCTTGTGACTAACCTTCACTTGTATCCATTTATCCAGTGCTCTGACTTCAGAGTCTTATGATCACTGAAGATGCCCCTGATGTTTATTAATGAAGGGTCTCGGTCACTCACCCCAAGTCCAAAGTTATCTTGCTAACTAAAGCTGGATCTAACCCAAATTGGTCCACCTGACATGCCCAATATCTTAAACTTTAACCTATAAAGTCACCTATACCTCATAATACTAAAAATCACACCCCTCATCATAGGCCGCCATTTTCTTACATACATTCTGTGACTAAGCATGTAATCAATCTGCACATGCTCAATAATTTGATCACCTCTAATCACATCATCTGGAGCCATTGTGCTCAGTATCCTAAAACCTGCCCATCTTTTAATACTATAAAACCATCAGAATCACTGCAGTTTGGGTAGACAGATTTTTGGGCCGATAGGCCATCTGATCTCCTGCTTTCCACCTGGCAATAAACTCTTTCTTTGAAACCCCGGTGTCTCAGGAATTGGTCATTTGGGCACATCAGGCAAAGATTCCATCCCCTTTGTCCGGTAACACTTGTGTTCTGCTGTCTTTTACACTTGGACTTTTAAACTTTTTTTCACTTAGTGGTTCTATCTTTTACATCCAATGAACAAGGCAGGCAAGGTTTTGCTCACCTTTATAACTTGAGCACTTAATACATAATCTGTAATTACGGTTGGATGATATCAATCAACATGAGTAAAGGCTTGGAGGCAAGGATGAGATGCGTATCAGGCATTTTCGGAATTTGGT
Source organism: Choloepus didactylus (assembly GCF_015220235.1). Classification (NCBI taxonomy): domain Eukaryota; kingdom Metazoa; phylum Chordata; class Mammalia; order Pilosa; family Megalonychidae; genus Choloepus; species Choloepus didactylus. Next base: position 122,535,211 of record NC_051312.1, on the reverse strand, counting down.
GGGTAGAAAAGTCAGGGAAGATTTAATATGGAGAAGCATGGGTAATAAAATGGAAAAGGGATAGAAGAGCTTCAGATGTTGTATTTAATGTGTAACATTTTTTTCTGAATTTCCACTGGATGCAGAGCAGACTAATCTGATTAAGTCTGACTTTGTATTGTCTGACTTAGTGTGATGGGCCTTGTAGAAACAGCTAGAGGCATCATTTTGATTTGGGTACTTACTGTGGCTCCCTGAACCTTGAACCGGGTGACCTAAGGTCTAAAGCTTGTCCTAATTCGAATTTTGTTTTCATTGTGCTCCTCTGGACTTCAGTTTCTTTATTTGTAAAATAAGGGAGTTGGACTAATGGATCTGTGTTCTCTTCCCAACTCTAGCATTCCTTCTTTATTAAACCAGAGAGTTTATCAGCTAAGGCAGACTATAAGTATTCTATTTTTAAAAGTTGTATGAAGGGTGTTTTAAAAAAATGTAATTCCTTTCATGACTTCATTAAATAATAATGATGATAAGTGAATCCTTAGAAAATGAGGGACTCTGGGGTGTCCAAGAGTTATGGATTTTCATTTTATGTCATTTAAAACACAAGAGATTGGGCTATAGATATCTTAACCTCAGGATATATTGTGAGGTTATTGTGTTTTTTCAATAAATCCCTAGGACAATTTCTTTTCATGAACTATCTCTGAAAAAGAGTGACGTCTAGAAATCTTTTTGTTCATCACAGTTTTGAGCATTTCTGTTTTAATTTATGCTGATTTACTAAGTGTTTATAGGTTGCCTAAAGGGCTAAGTGCAGGGTTTCTCAACACTAGCACTATTGACATTTGGGGCTGGATGATGTTTGTTGTGGGATGCTGTCTTTCCATCTCTATCTCCACCCTTTAGATGCCAGTTGAAGAACCCCTTCTGGTTGTGGCAAGGAAACATGTCTCAGAGACATTGCAAAATGTCCCCGAGGGATAAAATCACCTCAGTTGAGACCCACTGGTTTGGGGCAAAACAGTCCTCTTCAGCTAATGCCTATCTGCCAGGTGGATGCAAATGTTACCACTTGGTTAATCCATTTAAATAAGACTAGATCTTGCCAAATTGAATCAAAATCCCTCATGGATAGTTAAATGTATCCCTCTATTTTGTCCAAATGCTAGCGGTTCTTGGCATATTCTAAATGAGACAGTGACTTCCCATTTATAGGCAACTATCTTCCTGGGAAATCTCAATAAATTTCAAAAGAAATGCAAGACTGATGAGTCTGATGATTCAGCTTGTAAATTCTCAGCGATAACTCGGTATTTCCCAGATCCAGTAATTCTCTGAGTCCTGTTCCATTATAAGGCAGTGACAGTGGATCTGTGCTGCTATTGTGGTTGATGTCCTTTTGCCTTGTCTGGTATGCATGTTTTAGATGACCTTCTTAAGAGATAAAAAAAGTTTTAAGTGGCCTCTCCTCCCTCCACCCTCAAAGGATTACAGGATTTTTAGCTTCAGTATTTTTCTCACTAAAATGACTTGCATTCTGAAAATCTGATTTTAAAAAAAGCAACCTCAAGTCTTTCGAAAGGAGGAATGGGATGGTGTTTTTTCAAACAGAAAGCATAGAATAAGGAGGCTGTGAAATGTATTAGTATGATATTCATTCCTTCTGCCCTCCCCCTGTTTAAAACATCACTGTAATGATCACAAGTCCTCACAGACAGTCTTAGTATCTAAGGTCTGGATATTCTTTAGGCAAACCTGTACCACACAAGGTAATTTGATATAACATAGACCTTCTGAAAGTAAACAGAAACCCAAAGGAATATAATAATGCAGAATGTTTTGCTAACTTTAGAGAATGTTTTACATGCATCTTGTCTAAAAATAATATTCCTATTTAGCATTTTTATTCAAATCTAAATAGAGTATCTCTCACCAGAAGCAGTCCTAAATTTTTCAGATGATTTGCTGTCTTGAAAAAGTAGACGTCACCTCTGCTGCTAGCCAAGATGGAGTAACAGGGACTGGATTTATATTCCCACCTAAAATAACTAAAACTCTGGGCAAAATATATGAAAGAATGGTGTCACAACACTAAACATCAGGCAGTGAAAGACTGTGCTCCCTGAATAACGGGGAAAAAATGAGATGAGCCCTACAATGGCCCAACTTCCTGTCTTGAGAGACTTTCAAGGCTGCAGGGCAGGGAGGAGCTCAGGAAGCCCTCAGCAAATGCCCTGAGTTGAGGAGATGGACCTGCGAGTCCAGGAAGACCAAAGAGCCTGATGGTTGTGAGACAGAGTACTGGAGAGGAGAGAGATGCACCGAGAACACCAGAGATCTTCCAGGATCCTCTTCATGTATGTGAGGAAACCATCTGAACCACAGGCGGGAAAAATTCATCCAAAAGAATTACAGGGAAAAGTACCCCATGCTCACACCTGACTTGGAAAAAATGCTGTTCCCACCAGGCAGACTGGAAGATGTCGTCAGCCGTGGGCATTGGGTAGAGCACTCAGAGGAGTGTTGCCTCAGTGGTGAGGAGTAATTAGCCCTACACCAAACACTGATCCAGACCTACCTAACAAATCTTACAAGCTTGAACAGATCAAACTGTTTCCAGGCAACCTATGTCCCAGAACAAAGGTAAACACTTATAGGAATATAAAAATATCCAGCACTCAACAAGATCAAATTCACAATATCTGACATCCAATCAAAATTTACTAGGCATGCAAAGAAGCTGAAAAATATGATCTATAATGAAGAGAAAAATCAATCAAAACTGAAACTGAAACAGAAGTTAGAATTACCAGACAAGAAAATTAAAACTTACAACATATACATTCCACATTTCAAAAAAAGTGAAAGAGACCTGAAAGGGGAAAAAAAGATTAACTTGAAGACAGCAACAGAAATTTTCCCAAATAAACAGAGGAAAAAATAATTAAAAAAAAAAAAAATAGAACAGATGAACAGATCACCAGTGAGCTGTGGAACAACTTGACACAGCTTAATAAACATGTGGTTGGAGTCTTCAAGGGGGTGGGATGAAAATAAAAAATATTTGAAGAAATAATTTTTATCCAATTCAGAAAGATTTCAGCCATTAAGAACACACAGATTCAAAATGGCCAACAAACCCCAAGCACAAGAAGTATGAAGATAACTACAACCAAGGAAAAAAAAAATAGTCCGATTGCTCAAAATAGTGACAAAACTAGTAATAAAATGAACAAATAGCCAGCGGAGAAAGATACATTACATATGAAGGAACAAAGATAAGGATGACAACATGTTTCTCATCAGAAACAATGCAACTGAGGAGGCAAGAGAGCAACATCTTTCAAGTATGGAAAGAAAAAAAGTTGGCAGCCTAGAATCCTATGCCCAGCAAACATCTTTCAAGTACAAAGGCAAGATGAAAACTTTTTCAAGTATAGAAAAGCTGAAAGAATCCATCACCAGCGTTCCTACAGTAAACGAGATGTTAAAGTCCTTCAGGCCGAAGGGAAATGATACCAGATGCAAACTTGGATGTATACAAAGGAACGAAGAACACCATAAATGGTGACTTTGTGACCCTTGCCTTGGACTTTGGCTCTGTCTTTTTAAAAATTCCAGGGGCTAGAACTTGAGGGTGATCCTGATGCAACTTCAAGTTCTCTAACTAGGAATATGCACCAAGGCATGAAGGAGGAACACAGTGAAAAGAGCCTGGGTCAGAGCGACTGAGTGGAACAGAGCTGCCTGACAGTCTGCACCTCTCACCTGGGAACTATTACTGAGAGACAAAGAAAAGCTTAAGTCTTTTAACTCTATATTTTGAAGGTTTACTGATACTGCAGACTCTTACGTTAATTGATAAAATTATTTTTAAAGCTTTAAAGTTTTCCTTCTGCATCAAGATCTTTAACCCACTTAAATTTTTTTTTCCAGAGCATTTTAATGAAGCTATTCAATGTCAATGCTGTCTATATCAAGCACCCATATATGCATAGGAACCTTTCTGGGCTGTCTGTTCTATCAGTCTATTTCTCTATCCATGCACCAATATTAAATATATTTATACTAATTATGATATGTTTATACTATGACTTGATATTTGGTAGGACAAATACTCCAACCTTTTTCTTCTTAAATATATCATGGCTCTTCCTCACACCTTGAATTTCTAACTAAGTTATAGAGACAGTTTTTTAAAAGGTGAAGAGATTATTAAGAGCTGCAGCCAGGTCACATGTGTATTAACCTGCCTTATTATGGATTGATACATGCAGAACTGCAGTCCTGTGATTAGAGGTTGGTCTCAAAGTAGCCAAATGGACAAGCATGGCAGTGAAGTGGTGAGACTGCCTACCTGGTGGGCATCTAGGGGGTCTGCTTTCCTCCCTCTCTGCCAAAATTAACCTGGATTCCCCTAGAACAAAGGGTACCATCTCCCACTTGGACAGCAGCAGCTTCAGTTATTTTGGTATAGACCATGTCACTATAACTCCATTGCTTTGAGCACAAAATTAAAATGTATACCAGCTGCACACTGAGGGCTCCTTCAAGGCATGGACCAGACTAGTCTTGATTAGGTCCTCAGAGGGTAAATACTCAGCACTGAAATTTGCCCTTCAGGGGTTCTGACTAAGGCTTAACTAGCCCAAGAGTTAAATTCTGCATAACTCCATTATAACACAGTGTTGGGGAACTGGGACAATTTATTCACCATTCACCACTTAGTACAATACCTGGAGCAAAGCAGACATTCAGTACTAAGTGCGGAATATTCAGCAGTAAAGAAATAGATACAGATTCCTCTCTCATGGGAAAAACCAGTATATAAACAAAATGAACAGAAATACAAATATTTAATTTACAATTGTGTTTAATGCTTTGAAGAGAAAAAAAAATAGGGTTTTATGTGAGAATAACTGGAGGGACCCAGTACACTTTCCACTTATTGAAGCAAAGGAAACTTGTTTTACCTTTTAACATAACCAGATTTATGTATCAAATTAAACAAAGATTTTTATTCCTATAATTAATCCATTTATTCATTCACTCCTCAATATTTATGTTTATTGACACTATAATGAGACAGATACTGGGCTCATAAAAATGACCACGACTTAGTACCTGTCCTAAGGAGTTCATAGTTTGATTTACATAATTAGCAGTACCTCATTAAAATAATTGCATACCAAATGAAAACATAAATATATCATGTTCCTTTTCCTTTTGTTTTAGATGAGGATAGGCATTCACTCGGGCTCCGTGCTTGCTGGAGTTGTTGGGGTGAGAATGCCACGATATTGCCTGTTTGGAAATAATGTCACTCTGGCAAGCAAATTCGAATCAGGAAGTCATCCTCGGCGCATCAACGTCAGCCCAACCACTTATCAGTAAGTGTTCTCTGGCGGCCTCCACCTTGTCATTGGCATTATCTTGAGCTGATATCCTGTCATTTGTGAGACCCTGTCCTTTCTCTTGATCCGATCATTATCCAGAATATTATGCATAGATCCACCCAGTTTGAAAGGTAACAATTTCAACACAAACTTTTATTTGCACCCTGAGAGACTGCATGAAACGCCTGACCTGACTGAGAGGTAAATATAGGTTTGTCTTTTCCCATAGTCTCTTTCCTTCTAAGGTATACCTGTCTAAAATACAGGCACATAAATGCTAAGGGTCTGCATTATACTAGAAATCTCAATATTTTCAAAATGGCCCTCATCGTTCATAAAAATCAAAGGAATAAGAGACAGCAAAGGTAGTTAATCTGTGTTTTTTCTTTTGAATAAATATAAAGGATTCTTTAAAGTTAAATATATACTAGGTAGCAGAGTAAAATTTCAAATTTTATTTATCTTAAAGGTCATATCTGACACTTCTACATGTTTTTGCCACCTGAACTAATCCTTATTTTGTACCTGGTACACTCACCCACTAGATATTAAGCTCAATAAGGACAGGAATAATGTCGTCTTTGGCTCATCATTATATCCCCAAGACTTAAAAACAGAAAAAATGTTTAACACATAATAGACACATATACTGATAAATTGAACCTTTCCAGATTAAATGGCAAAGAACAGTATGGAAATCTCTGGCAGACTTGGCTTCATGCTGGACATCGGTATTGAAGCTATTTAATCAGTGCTATGTTTTAGATAAATTATATATGATAATTGAAAAACGGGAGTAGAAATAGTGACCACTGACTAGTTCTCATCGACATGGCTACAACAAACCTTTAAACAGAAAACTTGAATATAAAGATGACAGAAGTTTATTATAATTATATGATATTTTGAAACTTTGATACTAGATCTATATAGAGGAGAGTTAACAAGATGAATGGCATTTTAAAGGTACTTTCTTATTTCCTGTGGAGCAGGTAAGAAGAGGAATGTAAACTATAAATATAAAATCAGTGAAAGTTGAGGTTGAAAAAATATATTTTAAATCTCCTGCAAAGCTCATAAAAATACTGAATAACTTGATCACACCATTTTTGAACAAAGATACTGTTCTTATAAATTTTAAGGAATCTAAGAGATTTGGGGAGCCTAACAGAAAACCTCTGTACTAGACTCCCAGGGATCTCTCTTGCTTAAGAACTACTTGTCATGTTGAGGGAGTCTGTGTGAAGGTTTGCCTCATTTAAATTTCTCCCAATTTGCCTAACACAATTCTGGGCAGATTACGGATGATGTAGCAATAATTGCCCCCATTAAATTTAATTTTAGAAACATCTCTAGGTCAGTGATTCTAACACTTTTCGGTCTAGATCCCAGGGTGAGGAAAAGGTTCTGAAGATCAACTACTTATTTGTTTTTTTTTTTGTTTTTTTTGTTTTGTATTTCTTCTACAGTTACAATTTTTCCCATCATGGTGCGAATACCTATTTTCCACATCTGTCTTAAGTTAATGTACATTTACACCTGCTGTGCAAGCTTGTTTTTAAAAATTATGTGTAAGGAATGGAGTTCATGCCCTGAGATTGGACCTCATAGTTGTGCTGGCTCTGTTAATAGGTGGCCGATAAACCAAACCACAGCAAGCCACAGACGTCTATGAATCGTGGTACTGGCTCTGAGTTTTTATAATCCTTTTTGCATTAGTTGAATTTGTAATAAATCTTGGTAATCAATAAGGCCTGAAGAATTGAATCATTTCAACCTCTGCAACCACAGAAACATTTTGTTCTGTTATTGCTCCTCCAAATCAGATAGAGAATATAGATGGGCATGTTGAGTTGCCATGTGGGTAGATTCTAAAAGATATTTCCTCTGATTGGCCCAAATCATATGATTCCTACTAGTACTTTATTAAAATACCTTTACATTTAGTTTATCCTCAAATTAACACTTTTCTTCTCTCTTTTCCTATGTCCCTTAATCAATCCCTTCTTTCTTATGTCCCTTAATCAATCCCTTCTTTCAGCACTCACTGTATTTCCAGCACTATGCAAGCACTACTGCCCTCATGGAAAAGGCAACAGAATATGTGGTAGATGTACCAAGTAAACAATGAATTATAATAAACTAGTGTTCAGGTCTGGATAGAAACCCTGAATTAGAATATTAGAGCAAGGAGGGGTGGGCAGGCTAAAATGAGGCTGTAGAGATAAACTGGTGTCAGATCGTGCAGGAGTTTGTGAGTCATGTTAAGGGGTTTCAACCTAATTCTAAGAGCAGTGAAGGACATTGAAGAGTTTTAAGCTGAGAGTGCATCATCAGATTTGTACTTTAGAAAGATCACCAAGGCTGTAGAATGGAGACCAGATGGAGGTGAGGGAGAATCCACTAATTAAGGGCAGGTATTCTTATCTGCATTTCATTGATGAAAAACACAGCTGATTGCTGAGATTGAGTCCCAGCCATTTGCCATTTCAACTTGTGTTCCCAATCTTCAGAAGAGTAGTTGGACTTGAACTTTGATGTCAATTTTAATCTGGGCCACTATTTAAAAAAAAAAAAAAAAGGCACCATGGCTCCCAGTAAGTCTCTGGAAACTTCATTTTGCTCTGTTTCTAAGTACTTTCTGCTGGTTTCTTTTACAACAATGTACAGAGTTCAGCCATGTGCTCACAGTTGATTTGTAGACCCACTAACATAGAGTGTACTTCCCCTTTCCCAGGATGCCCAAAGGGAAATGCCAGGATTGACTTCTCAGGTACCTTCCGTCTAAGGAGGCAAAATTGCACTCCATTAGAGCAAAGAGGAAGTTGTGAAATAAAACTGATTGCTGCATTCAAGATAGTTTGTAAGCTCCAGTTTCATTTTCTGAAGAAAATCCTGTATAATGTTCAGTACTGCCTAGCTGGCTTGAAATATTCAGAGATCTTTATTTTTACTAAGATTATACAACTATCACAAACTTTGAGATTATTTGATAATATGGTAAACTATAATAATTTTCTGAATAATTCAGTCCAAATATGATTTCCCTGAAATATTCAATTAATTTAAAAGCCCACTTTTATAACTATTTTAAAATATGGAAAATTAAAAGGACTAGTATAATGTCTTCAAACCCACCCAGGATTAATATTTTTATTAAAAATAGCTGAAGCAAATAAATCAAATAAATCTTTTAGAATTTGTCTTTCCTTCCGTTGAGACAACCACCCTAATGAATTCAGTGTTTCAAAGTCCAATGTTTCATACACGAAAACTTTCATATATGTATCCCCAAGCAGAATATTATTTTGCATGTTAAATTTGCTTAATGGTATTTTACTGTGTGGTCTGTAACTTGGATTTCCTTTAAACAAAACTTCATATTCTATTTAATAATTTTATTTAAAAATTTACAAAATTTACAAGTACTGTATACCCACCAGCAACAATTCCTTCTTCCCTCTTCCCCTTATCCCCTCATAACCTATAATTTCCTTTCTTTTTTTAAGCAGTTTTATTAAAATATATTCACATACCATACAATCCATCCAAAGTGTACAGCCAATGGATTTTGTTATAATCACAGAATTATGCATTCATCAAAATCAATTTTAGAAAATTTTTATTAATCCAAAAACAAAAACCCATACCCCTTAGCAGTCACCTTTCAATCCCTGCATCCTTCTCTAGACCTACATAAGAACTAATCTATTTATGTGTCTTTAGATTTACTTACACTTGATATAAATGGAATCATACAATACATAGTACTTTGTGTCTGGTTTCCTTCACTTAGCATATTGTTTTCTATATTATTATTTTTTTAATTAGAGAAGTCATAGATTTACAGAAAAGTCATATAAAAATACATTTCCATATACCCCCATTGTTGACACTTTGCAGTAGTCTGGTATCTTTGTTACAATTCATGAAAGAATATTAAAATAGTACTATTAACTATAATCCATAGTTTATGTTAGGCAATTTTTTTCCCACATACCACCCCATTATTAACACCTTGTAATAGTGTTTATATTTGTTATAATTCATGAAAGAACATTCTTATACTTGTACTATTAACCCCAGTCCTTCACCTAAAACAGGACTCACTGTGTTATATATTTTCATGTTTTATCTTCTTTCATTCTAGTAACACACATGACCCAAAACTTTCAACAACATTCACATACATAGTTCAGCACTGTTAATTACACTCGCAATAATGCGCCAACATCACCATGATCCATTTCTAAATCTTTACAATCAACTTAATAGAAATTCTGGAGAAAATTAACCATCAGATCCCCATTCTCTACCCTAACATACCCACTCATAATGTATATTCTAGATTCTATCTTTGAATTTGTTTACCATAATTATTTCTATCAGTGAGATCATCCAATATTTGTCCTTTTGTTCCTGACTTATTTCCTTCAGCATAATGCCCTCAGGGTGCATCCATGTTGTCACATGCATCAAGACTTCATTCCTTTTTACAGCTGAATAATATTCCATCGTATGTATATACCACATTTTGTTTATCCATTCATTGGTTGATGACCACTTGGGTTGTTTCCATCTTTTGGCAATTGAGAATAATGCTGCTATGAACATTGGTGTTCAAATATCTGTGAGAGTCTCTGCTCTCTGCAGAATATTCTGGGTATATACCCAGGAGCAGGATGACCAGGTCATATGGTAATTGTACTTTCCTGAAGAACTGCTGAACTGTCTTCCACAGCACTGCACCATTTTACATTGCTACCAGCAATGAGTGAGTGTTCTTATTTCTCCATATCCCCTCCAACACTTGTCATTTTTCATTTTTTTTTAAATCATAGCCATTTTAGTGAGTATGAAATGGTATCTCATTGTGGTTTTGATTTGCTTTTCCCTGATAACTAGTGGTTTTGAGCATCTTTTCATGTGCCCTTCAGCCATTTGTATTTCTTCTTTGGAAAAATGTCTCTTCAAGTCTTTTGCCCATTTCTTAATTGAGTTGTTTGTCTTCTTAAAGATGAGTTATAGGATTTCTTTGTATATTCTGGATGGTAAACCCTTATCAGATATGTAGTTTCCAAGTATTTTCACCCATTGAGAAGGTTGTCTCTTGACTTTCATGACAAAGTTGTTTGCACAAAAGTTTTTAATTTTGAGGAGTTCCCATTTATCTATTTTTTTCTTTCATTGCCTGTGCCTTGCATATAAAGTCTAAGAAACCATTGCCTACCACAAGATCATGAAGACGGTTCCGTACATTTTCTTCTAGGAGTTTTTTATGATACTGGTTCTTATATTAAGATGTTTGATCTATTTTAAGTTACATTTTGTATATGGTGTGAAATTTGTATATGGTGTGAGATAGAGGTCCTCTTTCATTCTTTTGGATATGGATATCCTGTTCTCCCAGCACCATTTTTTGAAGAGACTATTCTTTCCCAAGTGGGTGAACTTGGCAGCTTTGTCGAAAATCAACTGGCCATAGGTGTGAGGGTTTATTTCTGAACTTGCAGTTTGACTCCACTGTTCAATATATCTATCTTTATGCCAGTACTCTCCTGTTTTGACCACTGTAACTTTATAAATGGTTTAAAGTCAGGTAGTGTGAGCATTCCAAATTCATTCTTATTTTTCAAGGTGTTTTTGGCTATTCAGTGCCCCCTACCCTTGAAAGTAAATTTTATAATTGGCTCTTCCATTTTTTCAAAGTAGGCTGTTGGAATTTTGATTGGGACTGCATTGAATCTGTAAATCATTTTGGGTAGAATTTACATCTTAATGATATTTAGTCTTCCAGTCATGAACACAGCATGTTCTAACATTTAGGTGGTCTTCGATTTCTTTTAGCAATGATTTCTAGCTTTATGCATACAAATCCTTTACATCCTTAGTTAAATTTGTTCCTAGATATTTGATTCTTTTAGTTGATAATGTAATGGAATTTTTTTCTTGATTTCCTCTTCAGATTGCTCATTACTAGTGTATAGAAACACTACTGATTTGTACATGTTGATCTTGTATTCCATCACTTTGCTGAATTTGTTTATTAGCTCTAGTGGCTGTGTTGTAGATTTTTGGGGACTCTATATATATAGGATCATGTCATCTGCAAATAGTGAAAGTTTTCTTCCTTCTTCCCTTCCAATTTGGATTCCTTTTATTTCTTTTTCTTGCCTAATTGCTCTGTCTAGAACTTCGAGTACTATGTTGAATAACAGAGGTGACATTGGGCATCCTTCTTTTGTTCCAGATCTTAGAGGAAAGCTTTCAGTCTTTCACCATTGAGTATCATGTTAACTGTAGGTTTTTCATAAATGCCATTTATCATGTTAAGAAGTTTCCTTCTATTCCTGTCTTTCAAAATGTTTTTATTAAAGGATGCTGGGTTTTGTCAAATGTCTTTTCTGTGTCAATGGAGATGATCATGTGGTTTTTCCCTTCAGTTTGTTGACGTGATGTTATTATATTAACTGATTTTATTATGTTGAACCATCCTTGCATTCCTGGGATGAAGCCCACTTGATCATGGTGAGTTCTTTTACTGACTCTATTAATGTGCTGTTGGATTCAATTTGTAAGTATTTTTTTTTTTGAGGATTTTTGCATCAATATTCATTAGAGAAATTGGTCTGTAATTTTCTTTTCTTGAAGTATATTTAAATGGCTTTGGTAATAGGGTGATGTTTGATCTCATACAATGAATTAGGTAGTGTTCCCTCCTCTTCAGTTTTTGCAATGGTTTGAACAGGATTGGTATTGTTTCTTCTTGGAGTTATTGGTAGAATTTAACTGTGAACCCATCTGGTCCTGGACTTTTCTTTGTTAGGAGGGGGGTCAGATGACTGATTCAGTCTCTACTTGTAATTGGTCTGTTGAGGTCTTCTACTTCTAGAGTCAGTATAGGTTGTTTGTGTGTTTCTATAAATGTGTACATTTCATCTTGGTTGTCTAATGTGTTGGAATATAGTTGTTCATAGTATATTCTTATCCTTTTTATTTCTCTGGGGTCAGAAATAATGCTGATGTCTAGTTATAGTATTCTCTTGATGGGTTAACTCTGAAAGTCTATTTCTCCCTCACATCTAGGTTTTATTATCGATTGGCTTTGTGTTAAAGCTCATCTTTGATGTTTGATCTAACTTATTCTAGACCTTGGTCTAACTTATTCTAGACCTTTAGAATAGCTTATATTTAACTGTTCAGATTTTCTCAGCTCTTCTTCATCTGATTCTTGCCCTGGATATGTGGTACAAATTTTAAAACTGCACTATTTTTGCAGTCGTTTCAAGTCCAGGAGAGCTCCTTTACTCTGTTCCTTCTTCAGGAATCTTGATCTGTTCTGTTTGGTTTTGTGCAGACTTTTCTCCCTAGCTTCTGTGAATTGTTTATTCTCTCCCTCATTCAGTACCCCATTTTCCTTACACTTTTCAGTTCTGCCATCCATCTTATCTTACAGCAGTTCAGTTTAACTCTCCCCCTTTCTTTTTCTTGTGACGCTTTTCTGCCTCCAGTGTCTTCTCCATTAGAATGTCCCACTCTGGGGAGTCAGGTGGGGTCAACCCAGAAAGGTGGGTCACTTCAGAAAAGTCCATTTTGCCTTTAGGTGGTCCAGCCAACTGAATCTATATTGGTCCAAATCTCTGGGGAGGCTTTTTTAAGGGATATTTACATTGCCATGTGAATGATGACATCTTTTTGTCTCTATGAATCTGCTATTTCTAGATAATTCATATAAAAACATATTTTTAGATATATCCATGTTGAAACATATAACTCAAGTTCACCATTTTAATTGCTATATGACATCCCAGTGGATGAATATACCATATTTAACTTTTATTCACCTAATCTTTTTTGATGGACATTCAGTTTTTTTTCTAAGTTTTAATTGTTTAAAGTATTCCTGTGAACATCATTTACCTGTCATCACATAGGTTAGGTTAGGTTATATCATATTTCATATGAAATAAATAATTGAGCTTCTTATAGGTTCCTAGGATTGGTCTGATCAGATGTTTTCTTAAAATTCATTGTGGACCTAAGAAGTAAAGTATTCACTTGGCTTTAATGAGGCACGTCATTTTATGTGATGGTCTTCACTTTTCTAGACTTATCGTGGGGTCAGTCCCTCTTCACATTCAGCACTTTATATCTAGTTTAATTTCCAGACAAAAATAAATCTTCATTGCGTCTTGAGTTTTTGATGTTCAATGTTTTTATTTTTCCCCAGCACATGGGATGTTCTTACACATCTTTATTCCCACTCATCCCAAGTTTCAAGTAATGCACATAGTACAAACAATTGTCTTTAAACATCATGCCATAGGTCTGTGAAATAAAATAATTGCTTTTACTAGGGATGGTTTCTGCATATTTTTAAATGATATGAATAATCTAATGATTTACCAGAACAGAATTGTTTTTCTTTATGTACATAATAAAAAAGGAGAAAGATATTTTTAATTACCTTGATATGAAATCTTCCTTAACCTTTAAACATATTTACCTTTCTTATTTTACATTTGATCTCATTTTAGACTTTTCAGAATGTATTTCATTCCCTGTGAAAAAGCCCCTCCTATTAAAACCAACTCATCTTCTAACAACTGCTACACACACCAGATGAAGGGATGCAAAATGGAGCCGGATAGAGAAATGGTTAAGTGCACAAGCTTGAGAATCAGTGAGCCTGGGTTGAAACCCAGGCTCTGAAAACATTGTCTGTGTGTGATTTAGCAATTTCTTTGGGTCGAGTTTCTCATCTTTAAAATAGGTGCCTATTTCAAAAGGTTATTATTAGGATTAAATGTGATATACTCAAAGCTCCTAATATCTGGAATATAGTAGCCTTCATTCATTGCTTCATCTATGAAGAAATTGGTCAACTTGATTTTCATATTTTATAAATTAGGTTATGCTTAATGATCTGAATAGTTGGATTACAGATCTCATTAGGCAATCACAAAGAAACAATGGGTTTGGTAATTTGACCAAAAATATTCTAAATCATGATGTAAAGACTAAACTAGGAATCAGCCTCTTCCCAAAAGTTTTTATTAACAAGAGAATCTTAGAGAAGACTGTTTAACTAAAACTGGCTGTTTACTTGACAAATTCTGAAATTTGTGTTAAGACACAGTTACTCAAATTATTGAAACATGTAGTAATTAGGAGGTTGTATAGTCTGAAACATTTAAAAGTTACCTGAAGGACTGAATATATAGTTAATGGGTTTTAAAATCATTGAAATGGAAACTTTGATTAATGAAACTTGATTAATGAATTTTAATTTCTGATCTATAAAAACATTCCAGTTAGGGATAACTCTAGTTTTATTTGGCATTGATTATGTTATATTTGCATTTGTAATTTCAAGTGAATAGTTGCACATAAAAAAAAATGTTTGTCTTCCTCTGCTTTACCAACCAACACATTCATATACATTTTCCTTTAAGTATATAACAGACTTGGGGTAATAACAGCACGTATTTTCTGCCAATTAAATGAAAGTTTGCCTGAAGGAATACCTGATGATAGAATAGTTTATAGTTTAGAGGTGTATCAGTCTTCTATCACTGCTGTAAGGGATAACATACTAAGTGGCTTAAATAACACATACTTTCATCTGCCGTTCCATGCTGTGGACATCTGACACAGGTTTCATATTCCTCGGTTCCTTGCCCCCTTCCTTTAGTTTCAAAGTTAGTAATTTCACCTGTCTCTGACCTTGCTTTTGTTATTGCGTCTCCTTCTCTGACTTTTTTTCTGCCTCCCTTTTCCACTTTTAAGGACCCTTGGGATTGCATTGGACCCATCTGTATAACCAGCTATCTCCCTATTTTAAGGTTAGCTGATTATCAACCTGAATCCCATCTGCAACCTTAGTTGCTTTGCCATGTTACCCAACGTATTTACAATTCCAAGGATTAAGACATGCATATCTTTAGGGGCCATTATTCTACCAAGGACCAAAGACAAGGCTAAAATCTGCCTAGAAATAAAACCCCAATCCTACTCTAATTTTCTGTCTTTAAGAACCTTTTCTTAAAAACATATCAACAATATAAGCAAAATCTGGGGAAGAAAAGAATTTTTGCAAGATAAGGGCTCAGGCTTCTAAAGAATTTTTAGTGAGGTTAAAGATGCAGATTCCTGAAGAGAGAAACCTGTTACATGAAGGACTGAATTATAGTTCTAAACTTAAGAAACCAAAGAGTCTATGCCTTGAGGAGGAGATTAAGGAGCAGTTCTAAAGAATTTACGATGAAGTCTCCTGACTTCCTACTGTGTCCTGAGACATAGCTACCTCCCCCACCCCCACTATATAATCTCTAAAAAACCTTGGAACTCAAGAAGTTATAGTATAAAACTCACAAGTGTTTTTAGATCACTAGTAAAAACTCTCAAACCACGATTGTTTATGCTAGAACTTTGGTGTAGTGATTAATCACTATCCTAGGAATTGGGAGAACTAAATCTCATCTTGGTTCAGATATTAACTTGCTGTATAGTTTTAGGGAAACCGGGTAATGTTTCTGGGACCTGATTTCTACACTGAGGGAGATGACCTAGAAGATCTCTAATACATCTTTTAGCTCTAAAATCTCATGATAGTAAAAACAAAAATTCATTGGATTCCCTAATTTCTTCTAAGCAATTTATTCACATTATCTCATTTACTCTTACAGCAAGCCTGTGGGTTAGGTATTGTTATCTCCATTTCAGACAAGAAACAGAGTTAGAAAGGTTAAATACATCACCAAGAAAAGACAATTAATAAGCATGGGAGTGAAGAATTCAAATTCATGTTTTCCCCACTCCAGAGCCTGCATTCTTATCCATGGCCACACTTTGGATTGATGACCAATTCAAATAAAATGATAAGAAACAACAGTTTCTGAATATATAACTCACCTTAATGAAAGGGTTTTCTCTGCAAGAAAATGGTGAAGAGAGCAATTGGGATGGGGTGGGAGGCAGCTGGAATCAGAGCAAGGGAGATACCTTTCCTTTCTGTAGTTATAAATACACCCAGGTTTACTTTCGGAATCCTAGAATTCTAGAATTCTGTCCATACTCAGGGTAATAAAGGGGAATTGTGTTCTAACTTTCTCCATATTTCTGACTCTATCATTATCCCTGCATTTGAACAGTAATGTATATGACAAGTAGAGGCTTCCAGCTTAATCAGAAAACCATATTTTGCTTTTTTTTCAATTTTTTTAAAAAATTTTTATTCTAGTAACATATATACAACTCAGAATTTCCCATTCTAACCACTTTCAGGTGTACAATTCAGTGATATTAATTACATTCACAAAATTGTGCTACCATCATCAACAGTTTTTCATTTTTGTGAGGCCAAACCATTTTCTGGGAAAATGTCTCTAATGTGCATAATAAAAGTCACTGGGAATATAGGCTTACTAGGCAGAATTTTATTTTATAGACTACTTGGAAGAATGCTGAAGTTTCTTGGGTATATTTTTCTTTTATATAAAAGTTAATAGTTGTGCACATTTCAAAAACACTAGCTAAAAGTTTGCTTCACTTTTGTCAATATAATTATTAGACAGGCAATGAAATACTGTAATATAAATATTTATTCTTCCTATGGACATTCAATGTTGGAAAAGACATCCAAGAGCTTCAGGAAGTTTTGTCTAGTAGTTTACGTGTAACCTAGTTTTACTTTAAATCAAAATGGTCATTTGCACTAGTGGTTTGATATTTCAAGAAAATAAAAAGTATTTAGGCTGGTATTTTACTGCCCTGTCAATCTTTTAAACGACTTTATTGATCATCTTATCCTTTTCTTTGTAGAGGCACAAAAACAGTAAACACTATTTTAAAAAAGAAAAATAATCAGTAAAGACAAATGACTTAATAGTTTTCCCAAAAGAAGAACTTGAGCTGTGCCTCAATAATTATATTGCTATTTTTCCAATTAGGGACATTAATATCACCCTTGTAAATGTGCCAATAAAAGTCATATCCAGCAAAATTGAATGAAATAGTCTTCTCATTTAGACATTTTCATTTTGCTACTCGTTCCTTTGTCTCCCTGCTGTATCAAATAGACTTCCCAGAAAATGCAGTTCCATGGATTGGGAAGCATTCTCCTTGCTAGTATTTTTTGTTTTTTAAAAAATATCTGGTCCATTTTTTTTTTACCTTCAAAATATCCCACTTTAATCATTCCATATATTTACCAGCACATTTAGAGGTCATAATAGTGATGTGTTTGAGGTTCAGAATATAATGTTGGAGCTACTTTTATAGAAAAAAAACTGTACAAACTTACATATTAGCTTACTTGTATAGGTGTAATTGTAAGAATTAATGAGATAATATATAAATAATTACTTTGTAATGCTTATTCTTTTTATTTCATAGCTATGAAATTAAATAGTGGTCTGGAAATTCAGACATGCCTTTTCTTTATGGTCTTATTTGTTTGGCATAGATGTTTGTTTGACATTTAGGTTTGGTTTATATGATAAGCCCATGATTGATTGTAGAAGGAAAGTATTGTGTTGGTCCTACTTTGGACCCATTCCTAACTATGTATGAGTGGAAGACAGTATTGGTAAAAAGTTAATTATTACCCAATTACTTATTCTAGGGGTTCAGAATCTAAAGACACTAATCTGGCATTCATATCAGTAGCTTCAATTCATATGAGGAATAGCCATTAATTTCACGCAAAAATTTCTGTGAATTATAAACAGTAATTGTTTGTTGGGACATCAATAACATTTTTACAAATAATGCTCTTTAAATACTCCATATTCTCTAAATCTCCATACGGTGAAAGTTAATTACTAAGGTAATTGGGCATCATTTAAAGCAAGGGTGAAAGCAACTCCCAGCATTGTCCTTTCCTTTTCTCCATTAAAAAAAATGGGACCATTTCACATGGCCTGGAGGTCAATGTTTGCTTTACAAATAACAAAGGATAAAGGACCCTTTCTAAAGTTTTTATAGGATCTCCACATTTTAGCTAAAAAGGTCAAGTAGATCAGTAATTTTTAAACATATATTGGTAATAGAAACCATTCACATACACTCTGACTTAGAATTCCAAGGTAAAACTACTCCAAGATAGAATAGTATTGTTGAGGTTGTCAGAGATGAGGATGGTATAGCACTTAAGTAAGCCTCAGGGTTAACATATTTGTGAATTTCCTGTAATTACAGGTAACATTTTCTGTGCATAATGATATGTGCACTTTTCCGGAGGGATGTGTTTTTCCTAATGTTCTCATCAGATTGTTTAAGTGGCCCATGATTCAGAAAATGTTAAAAACCACCAGTGATTGATTGAATAGATGAATGACGAAATAAAATATTTCAGGAGAATGAAGTTCACTTCCCTGTTCCACAACCAATTAGGTTATGACCTTGAATAAATCATTTAAAATGTTTCCATCCTCCATTTCCTCATCAATTAAAAAGAAGTTAAGTCTAGGTTATTTCAAAAGTTATTTACACTGAATCCTGGAATAGAAAAGGGACATTAGTGGAAAAGCAGATGAGGGGGAATAAAAAGAGATCAGTTAAGGTATGAAAACTTTTAAAGACATAATTGGCAGGTTCTGCAAAAACACATAGCTAGTCTATGTATTATAAGATCAACACTGGACCTTGGAACTGGCAACTATTTTGATACTCTTTTAAAAATAGTATTTCCTTATGAATGTATTTTTCCTTTTGAAAGACTTTTAGGTATTGCATGTAATTAGCCTTCTAAATCAATTGCTCTTTTTTCTCATTTATGCACTGTTCTTAGAAGAAATGACAGTTGTATACTGTATTATATTAAGGGAACATGTATGTTCCAAATCCCTTCAAAACAAAGCAATCTACCTTCCAAAGAAAACATTGATCATTAATTGTATTATCTGAATACATTTGAACATTTAATAAGATAGACTGGGAAGTCCTTTTTAACTAGAGAACTGAGATTGGTCTTAATTGCACTTTAAACTTTTGCATGTAACCCACTGTGTACAGGAGAAATCTCTGACTGTTTGAAATAATACGCTGAAGAATCCTTTTCATGGCTCTAGTTAAACTGCAAATATTCTCATGCTTTAATCACCCCATTGCTAAATCAGAATTGCTCTATAAATTAGTTTTTACGATACTGGCCAAGAGTGCTTTCCTAGAGATCTTACTTGGGAATCTTTCAGATTTATCAAGTTTGAAACTAACATGTTTGATCACGTCACTTTATATAACCCTCTATAATCTGAGTAGTATATAAATTCTCAATCTTCACTATATGTTAGAGGCATAAGTAATCTTTGAAATAAATTACATCAAAATCTTTTTTTTTCTTCACAAGGAAACTGAGAACCAGAGAATTTAAGTGACTGAATCAATATCATTAACTAATTTGCTCTTCTCTCAGCTTTGTGGGGAGAAAATACAAAACAAAAAGTAAGAGATCAGATTTACAGAGTTACTCACCAACTCCTACTTCCGTCTCATTCCTATTAACTATCTTACCATAGTTTCTCTCTACAAAAATTAGTGTTCTAACAAGTATCATTTTTATGGGGATTTTCAAGATATGTCTGCTATAAAATATTGTTCAAGATGGTAAATAGAAGAGGTAGATTGAACCTTTGAAGAAAAGGTAAAAAAATATATATATATATATCCTTTGTATCCCAGTCCCCAAATGTTTTCTCAGGCTGATTTGCCTTCTCTGGGACTAGGGTTTATTGCAACTGGAATTGGTTCAGGAACATATGAAATAGAGAATGTGGCATTTTTAAAGAGTTGCTTCTGGTCCTAATTTTTTAATAATGGAATCGACTAAGGATTGCTCATTTTTAGAAGTAAATTTACATAGCTGCTTCTTCCCACTCTCCTTTGTCTCATGTAGAAAGACCAGCATGATGATGGAATTTTAAAGAAATATCTTTTGTCAGCAAAATGAAAAAAAATGTGAGGCAATTATTTAATTTCCAAGAACAGTTCTTTGCTATTCTTTCATTTGTCATCTCTCTTGAGTTCTGCTTGTAGACATGTAAAATTTTGAGTGAGAGTTTTGAATTTTAAATCTCTTTGTCATTTACTGCAAGTGGAGTTTTTAGGCTGATAAAAGGTCAAAGACGCCACTATCCAGAGAAGCTCATGAGATAGGATCATCTTTAGCCATTCAGCATTCTTGTATTCAAGAGTTTAAGTGACATTCATTTTGGTATTCAAATAGGAAATACACGCAGGATGTGGGCTCTCTAGCAGACACCACACAGGTAGGCTGTGGAATCTAGAGTAAGTTCACTTTGCCATTATATTTAACCCAGAGTAGGGTTTCTATTTAAAATACCACTGTAATTTAAAGAGTGGAAGTATAGATTTATTTTCCAAATAAAAATTTTTTTAAAATTTTTTAAAAAAGGAAGTACACATCCAGGCCAGGTAGAGCAGGCAGGTGAGGAAGAAATGAGCCAGGATGCCACGGTAGTGCCTCTGAGGCTTTCTGCCTTATAGTTTTCAGGAGACATATTAGGAGACTATCCCCTTTTGAGAACTTACCCCTTAACCTAAACTTTAGAACACACAAATTGAAAATCTTATATCACTGCCTCAAATCCTGTAACTTAAAATGTTTGAAACATTAAAATGCATAACAATTTGGTAAGATCCTTTCTCTTGTTTCATTTCATAGTGAGCTAAATTCTTACTTTCCTTATTTAGACGGGAGTGTTATTTCCAGAGAATGAATTACCAAGTTTCAAGGGACTTTAGGCTGTCTAGCTGACTCAGTAACCACAGTTTCACTGGGCCTGTCTTCAGAACTGCATCAGATCATGGACCAGTGAAGCAAAAAGCAGAAATACAGAGTTCCTTCTTGACTTTCACTCAGGTGGAAAGAAGAGGGTGAATAAAAAAAATTCAGGAACTATGAAACACCAAGAGAAACACAAGGAATCTTCTTATCTTCTATTTTCAGAATCGCTACCCTTCCTTCAGCACTCAAAAACAGTGCCTAATGCGTTCCTAATAGAATCAGATATTCACCGAATACTTAGCAGCATTTGTGATAACAACTTCTAATTTAACACAGCAAATTGAACACCTGAGTTTATCATTAACCTAAAACAACAAAAAACTGATGGTAGGGAGGCGGGGCAAGATGGCAGACTGGTGAGCTGTATGTTTTAGTTACTCCTCCAGGAAAGGAGGTAGAAAGCCAGGAACTGTGTGGACTGGACACCACAGAGCAATCTGACTTTGGGCATACTTCGTACAACACTCATGAAAACGTGGAACTGCTGAGATCAGCGAAATCTGTAAGTTTTTGCGGCCAGGGGACCCGCGCCCCTCCCTGCCAGGCTCAGTCCCGTGGGAGGAGGGGCTGTCAGCTCCGGGAAGGAGAAGGGAGAACTGCAGTGGCAGCCCTTATCAGAAACTCATTCTGCCGATCCAAACTCCAACCATAGATAGACGGAGACCAGACACCAGAGAATCTGAGAGCAGCCAGCCCAGAAGAGAGGAGACAGGCATAGAAAAAAAAACAACACGAAAAACTCCAAAATAAAAGCGGAGGATTTTTGGAGTTCTGGTGAGCATGGAAGGGGGAAGGGCAGAGCTCAGGCCTGAGCTCAGGCCCTGAGGCGCATATGCAAATCCCGAAGAAAAGCTGATCTCTCTGCCCTGTGGACCTTTCCTTAATGGCCCTGGTTGCTTTGTCTCTTAGCATTTCAATAACCCATTAGATCTCTGAGGAGGGCCCTTTTTTTTTTTTTTTAATCCTTTTTTCTTTTTCTAAAACAATTACTCTAAGAAGCCCAATACAGAAAGCTTCAAAGACCTGCAATTTGGGCAGGTCAAGTCAAGAGCAGAATTAGGAGAGCTCTGAGACAAAACGCAATAATCCAGTGGCTGAGAAAATTCACTAAACACCACAACTTCCCAAGAAAAGGGGGGTGTCCGCTCACAGCCATCATCCTGGTGGACAGGAAACACTCCTGCCCATCGCCAGCCCCATAGCCCAGAACTGCCCCAGACAACCCAGTGTGACAGAAGTGCTTGAAATAACAGGCACACACCACAAAACTGGGCGTGGACATTAGCCTTCCCTGCAACCTCAGCTGACTGTCCCAGAGTTGGGAAGGTGGAGCAGTGTGAATTAACAAAGCCCCATTCAGCCACCATTTCAGCAGACTGGGAGCCTCCCTACACAGCCCAGCAGCCCAGAACTGCCCTGGGGGGACGGCACTCACCTGTGACATAGCACAGTCATCCCTCAACAGAGGACCAGGGGGTGCACGGCCTGGAAGAGGGGCCCACTTGCAAGTCTCAGGAGCCATACGCCAATACCAAGGACTTGTGGGTCAGTGGCAGAGACAAACTGGGGCAGGACTGAACTGAAGGATTAGACTATTGCAGCAGCCTTAAAACTCTAGGATCACCAGGGAGATTTGATTGTTAGAGCCACCCCCCCCTCCCTGACTGCCCAGAAACACGCCCCATATACAGGGCAGGCAACACCAACTACACACGCAACCTTGGTACACGAATTGGACCCCACAAGACTCACTCCACCACTCACCAAAAAGGCTAAGCAGGGGAGAACTGGCTTGTGGAGAACAGGTGGCTCGTGGACGCCACCTGCTGGTTAGTTAGAGAAAGTGTACTCCACGAAGCTGTAGATCTGAAAAATTAGAGATAAGAACTTCAATTGGTCTACAAATCCTAAAAGAACCCTATCAAGTTCAGTAAATGCCACGAGGCCAAAAACAACAGAAAATTATAAAGCATATGAAAAAACCAGACGATATGGATAACCCAAGCCCAAGCACCCAAATCAAAAGACCAGAAGAGACACAGCACCTAGAGCAGCTACTCAAAGAACTAAAGATGAACAATGAGACCATAGTACGGGAGACAAAGGAAATCAAGAAGACCCTAGAAGAGCATAAAGAAGACATTGCAAGACTAAATAAAAAAATGAATGATCTTATGGAAATTAAAGAAACTGTTGACCAAATTAAAAAGATTCTGGACACTCATAGTACAAGACTAGAGGAAGTTGAACAACGAATCAGTGACCTCGAAGATGACAGAATGGAAAATGAAAGCATAAAAGAAAGAATGGGGAAAAAAATTGAAAAAATCGAAATGGACCTCAGAGATATGATAGATAATATGAAACGTCCAAATATAAGACTCATTGGTGTCCCAGAAGGGGAAGAAAAGGATAAAGGTCTAGGAAGAGTATTCAAAGAAATTGTTGGGGAAAACTTCCCAAATCTTCTAAACAACATAAATACACAAATCATAAATGCTCAGCGAACCCCAAATAGAATAAATCCAAATAAACCCACTCCGAGACATATTCTGATCACACTGTCAAACACAGAAGAGAAGGAGCAAGTTCTGAAAGCAGCAAGAGAAAAGCAATTCACCACATACAAAGGAAACAGCATAAGACTAAGTAGTGACTACTCAGCAGCCACCATGGAGGCGAGAAGGCAGTGGCACGATATATTTAAAATTCTGAGTGAGAAAAATTTCCAGCCAAGAATACTTTATCCAGCAAAGCTCTCCTTCAAATTTGAGCGAGAGCTTAAATTTTTCACAGACAAACAAATGCTGAGAGAATATGCTAACAAGAGACCTGCCCTACTGGAGATACTAAAGGGAGCCCTACAGACAGAGAAACAAAGAAAGGACAGAGAGACTTGGAGAAAGGTTCAGTACTAAAGAGATTCGGTATGGGTACAATAAAGGATATTAATAGACAGAGGGGAAAAATATGACAAACATAAACCAAAGGATAAGATGGCTGATTCAAGAAATGCCTTCACGGTTATAACGTTGAATGTAAATGGATTAAACTCCCAAATTAAAAGATATAGATTCGCAGAATGGATCAAAAAAAAAATGAACCATCAATATGTTGCATACAAGAGACTCATCTTAGACACAGGGACACAAAGAAACTGAAAGTGAAAGGATGGAAAAAAATATTTCATGCAAGCTACAGCCAAAAGAAAGCAGGTGTAGCAATATTAATCTCAGATAAAATAGACTTCAAATGCAGGGATGTTTTGAGAGACAAAGAAGGCCACTACATACTAATAAAAGGGGCAATTCAGCAAGAAGAAATAACAATCGTAAATGTCTATGCACCCAATCAAGGTGCCACAAAATACATGAGAGAAACACTGGCAAAACTAAAGGAAGCAATTGATGTTTCCACAATAATTGTGGGAGACTTCAACACATCACTCTCTCCTATAGATAGATCAACCAGACAGAAGACCAATAAGGAAATTGAAAACCTAAACAATCTGATAAATGAATTAGATTTAACAGACATATACAGGACATTACATCCCAAATCACCAGGATACACATACTTTTCCAGTGCTCATGGAACTTTCTCCAGAATAGATCATATGCTGGGACATAAAACAAGCCTCAATAAATTTTAAAAGACTGAAATTATTCAAAGCACATTCTCTGACCACAATGGAATACAATTAGAAGTCAATAACCATCAGAGACTTAGAAAATTCACAAATACCTGGAGGTTAAACAACACACTCCTAAACAATCAGTGGGTTAAAGAAGAAATAGCAAGAGAAATTGCTAAATATATAGAGACGAACGAAAATGAGAACACAACATACCAAAACCTATGGGATGCAGCAAAAGCAGTGCTAAGGGGGAAATTTATAGCACTAAACACATATATTAAAAAGGAAGAAAGAGCCAAAATCAAAGAACTAATGGATCAACTGAAGAAGCTAGAAAATGAACAGCAAACCAATCCTAAACCAAGTAGAAGAAAAGAAATAACAAGGATTAAAGCAGAAATAAATGACATAGAGAACAAAAGAACAATAGAGAGGATAAATATCACCAAAAGTTGGTTCTTTGAGAAGATCAACAAGATTGACAAGCCCCTAGCTAGACCGACAAAATCAAAAAGAGAGAAGACCCATATAAACAAAATAATGAATGAAAAAGGTGACATAACTGCAGATCCTGAAGAAATTAAAAAAATTATAAGAGGATACTATGAACAACTGTATGGCAACAAACTGGATAATGTAGAGGAAATGGACAATTTCCTGGAAACATATGAACAACCTAGACTGACCAGAGAAGAAATAGAAGACCTCAACCAACCCATCACAAGCAAAGAGATCCAATCAGTCATCAAAAATCTTCCCACAAATAAATGCCCAGGGCCAGATGGCTTCACAGGGGAATTCTACCAAACTTTCCAGAAAGAACTGACACCAATCTTACTCAAACTCTTTCAAAACATTGAAGAAAATGGAACACTACCTAACTCATTTTATGAAGCTAACATCAATCTAATACCAAAACCAGGCAAAGATGCTACAAAAAAGGAAAACTACCGGCCAATCTCCCTAATGAATATAGATGCAAAAATCCTCAACAAAATACTTGCAAATCAAATCCAAAGACACATTAAAAAAATCATACACCATGACCAAATGGGGTTCATTCCAGGCATGCAAGGATGGTTCAACATAAGAAAATCAATCAGTGTATTACAACACATTAAAAACTCGAAAGGGAAAAATCAATTGATCATCTCAATAGATGCTGAAAAAGCATTTGACAAAATCCAACATCCCTTTTTGATAAAAACACTTCAAAAGGTAGGAATTGAAGGAAACTTCCTCAACATGATAAAGAGCATATATGAAAAACCCACAGCCAGCATAGTACTGAATGGTGAGAGACTGAAAGCCTTCCCTCTAAGATCAGGAACAAGACAAGGATGCCCGCTGTCACCACTGTTATTCAACATTGTGCTGGAGGTGCTAGCCAGGGCAATCCGGCAAGACAAAGAAATAAAAGGCATCCAAATTGGAAAAGAAGAAGTAAAACTGTCATTGTTTGCAGATGATATGATCTTATATCTAGAAAACCCTGAGAAATCGACGATACAGCTACTAGAGCTAATAAACAAATTTAGCAAAGTAGCGGGATACAAGGTTAATGCACATAAGTCAGTAATGTTTCTATATGCTAGAAATGAACAAACTGAAGAGACACTCAAGAAAAAGATACATTTTCAATAGCAACTAAAAAAATCAAGTACCTAGGAATAAACTTAACCAAAGATGTAAAAGACCTATACAAAGAAAACTACATAACTCTACTAAAAGAAATAGAAGGGGACCTTAAAAGATGGAAAAATATTCCATGTTCATGGATAGGAAGACTAAATGTCATTAAGATGTCAATTCTATCCAAACTCATCTACAGATTCAATGCAATCCCAATCAAAATTCCAACAACCTACTTTGCAGACTTGGAAAAGCTAGTTATCAAATTTATTTGGAAAGGGAAGATGCCTCGAATTGCTAAAGACACTCTAAAAAAGAAAAACGAAGTGGGAGGACTTACACTCCCTGACTTTGAAGCTTATTATAAAGCCACAGTTGCCAAAACAGCATGGTACTGGCACAAAGATAGGCATATAGATCAATGGAATCGAATTGAGAATTCAGAGATAGACCCTCAGATCTATGGCCGACTGATCTTTGATAAGGCCCCCAAATTCACTGAACTGAGCCATAATGGTCTTTTCAACAAATGGGGCTGGGAGAGTTGGATATCCATATCCAAAAGAATGAAAGAGGACCCCTACCTCACCCCCTATACAAAAATTAACTCAAAATGGACCAAAGATCTCAATATAAAAGAAAGTACCATAAAACTCCTAGAAGATAATGTAGGAAAACATCTTCAAGACCTTGTATTAGGCAGCCACTTCCTAGACTTTACACCCAAAGCACAAGCAACAAAAGAGAAAATAGATAAATGGGAACTCCTCAAGGTTAGAAGTTTCTGCACCTCAAAGGAATTTCTCAAAAAGGTAAAGAGGCAGCCAACTCAATGGGAAAACATTTTTGGAAACCATGTATCTGACAAAAGACTGATATCTTGCATATATAAAGAAATCCTACAACTCAATGACAATAGTACAGACAGCCCAATTATAAAATGGGCAAAAGATATGAAAAGACAGTTCTCTGAAGAGGAAATACAAATGGCCAAGAAACACATGAAAAAATGTTCAGCTTCACTAGCTATTAGAGAGATGCAAATTAAGACCACAATGAGATACCATCTAACACCGGTTAGAATGGCTGCCATTAAACAAACAGGAAACTACAAATGCTGGAGGGGATGTGGAGAAATTGGGACTCTTATTCATTGTTGGTGGGACTGTATAATGGTTCAGCCACTCTGGAAGTCAGTTTGGCAGTTCCTTAGAAAACTAGATATAGAGTTACCATTTGATCCAGCGATTGCACTTCTCGGTATATACCCGGAAGATCGGAAAGCAGTGACACGAACAGATATCTGCACGCCAATGTTCACAGCAGCATTATTCACAATTGCCAAGAGATGGAAACAACCCAAATGTCCTTCAACAGATGAGTGGATAAATAAAATGTGGTATATACACACGATGGAATACTACGCGGCAGTAAGAAGGAACGATCTGGTGAAACATATGACAACATGGATGAACCTTGAAGACATAATGCTGAGCGAAATAAGCCAGGCACAAAAAGAGAAATATTATATGCTACCACTAATGTGAACTTTGAAAAATGTAAAACAAATGGTTTATAATGTAGAATGTAGGGGAACTAGCGATAGAGAGCAATTAAGGAAGGGGGAACAATAATCCAAGAAGAACAGATAAGCTATTTAACGTTCTGGGGATGCCCAGGAATGAATATGGTCTGTTAATTTCTGATGGATATAGTAGGAACAAGTTCACAGAAATGTTGCTATATTAGGTAACTTTCTTGGGGTAAAGTAGGAACATGTTGGAAGTTAAGCAGTTATCTTAGGTTAGTTGTCTTTTTCTTACTCCCTTGTTATGGTCTCTTTGAAATGTTCTTTTATTGTATGTCTGTTTTCTTTTTAACTTTTTTTTCATACAGTTGATTTAAAAAAGAAGGGAAAGTTAAAAAAAAAAAAAAGAAAAAAGAAAAACAAGGGAAAAAAAAAGATGTAGTGCCCCCTTGAGGAGCCTGTGGAGAATGCAGGGGTATTCGCCTACCCCACCTCCATGGTTGCTAACATGACCACAGACATAGGGGACTGGTGGTTTGATGGGTTGAGCCCTCTACCACAGGTTTTACCCTTGGGAAGACAGTTGCTGCAAAGGAGAGGCTAGGCCTCCCTATGGTTGTGCCTAAGAGCCTCCTCCCAAATGCCTCTTTGTTGCTCAGATGTGGCCCTCTCTCTCTAGCTAAGCCAACTTGAAAGGTGAAATCACTGCCCTCCCCTCTACGTGGGATCAGACACCCAGGGGAGTGAATCTCCCTGGCAACGTGGAATACAACTCCCGGGGAGGAATGTAGACCTGGTCGTGGGACGGAGAACATCTTCTTGACCAAAAGGGGGATGTGAAAGGAAATGAAATAAGCTTCAGTGGCAGAGAGATTCCAAAAGGAGCCGAGAGGTCACTCTGGTGGGCACTCTTATGCACACTTTAGACAACCCTTTTTAGGTTCTAAAGAATTGGGGTAGCTGGTGGTGGATACCTGAAACTATCAAACTACAACCCAGAACCCATGAATCTCGAAGACAGTTGTATAAAAACGTAGCTTATGAGGGGTGACAATGGGATTGGGAAAGCCATAAGGACCACACTCCACTTTGTCTAGTTTAGGGATGGATGAGTAGAAAATAGGGGAAGGAAACAAACAGACAAAGGTACCCAGTGTTCTTTTTTACTTCAATTGCTCTTTTTCACTCTAATTATTATTCTTGTTATTTTTGTGTGTGTGCTAATGAAGGTGTCAGGGATTGATTTGGGTGATGAATGTACCACTATGTAATGGTACTGTAAACAATCGAAAGTACGATTTGTTTTGTATGACTGCGTGGTATGTGAATATATCTCAATAAAATGAAGATTAAAAAAAAAAAAAAAAAGAGAACGCCTCTGTTGTGAAGGGAAATACAAGAACAATTAAAGAAATTGACTTTTTTGCTGAAAAAAAAAAAAAAAAAATTCTATCTGAGCATTTTTCCCTGATGATGTGGTCTCTTCTCACTTGTTATTAAAACAGTTACAGAGAAAGAAAACATGAGAGGGCAGAGAAAGAAAACATGAGAGGGCAGAAAGACTGGAGAGAACTATATCATAAATGCCAAAGGTTGACAGTGGTTTTGAGGTGATTCTTCTTTTTTTGTTTTTTACTTTTTCTGTAATTTCAAAATATTCTAGAATAATATGCTGTTTTCATTAGAAGACCAAATGCTATTAATGAAAATAAAATATAAAACTACAAAAAAAAAAAAAAAAAAAACTGATGGTAAAGGTATAAAAGAGATTTAACCCTCTCCTGACATGCAGATACAAAGAATGAAAGAGGACTTAACAGTGGAAGAGAGAAAGACAAAAGTCTATAGGTGAGTGGTATTTGGCTTAATAAAGAGAAGAAAGCTAAAGTCTCAGGGCCTAAAGAAGATTGTTCAGATAAGAAACAGGTCTATTCATTTTAAATCTAGACAGCAACCTATTTATGGAGAGAAACAGAAAAAGTAAGAGAAAGACCGAAAGAGGCAGTAGCTCATTAGAAGATGAATCTACAAGGTCCAACATGTGACCAAGAGGAATTCCAGAAAAGGGGAAAGAAGTAGAAACCATTCCAGGTATTTTAGACAGGAAGAAATTTAATACAGGGCATGTTGTGCTTATGGAATCACTAGAAGGGATAAAAGAGCAAATTCTAAGACGGAGATCTTGAAATGGTGCCTCTAAATTGTGGAACTGGCCAGCTAGGCCAGTCTCCCTGAGCCCACCAAGGGAGTTGCAGTGGCCCACGTCCAGAGCTGTGGCTACAGCTGTACCAATTTGAACATCAGAAAGCTGAAAAATGGATACCTAAATGTGCATTCCACTCACGAGGAAGTTAGACTAAAAAATCACCACACTCAGGATCCTAGAAGATGAACACTGGTGGTTGCCTCTAGAAAACTCCAATCTTGATAGCCAGTATTAATGCTCAGTTAACAAAGGAAAATGGAATCCATCTCAAGTCTGGTATTAATTTCTTGGCAAGTACACCTAACTGGAAGAAATTAATCATCACTCAGAACCTTAGTTGCAATGGAAAATAAGGATTCAAAGTTTCTAGCTGGGTAGCAATGTGCTTATCTCTCTATTGCTAGGAATGAAGGGGAGACTCAATTTTGGGGAACAGCTAATTCAGGAAAGATATGAGGTTTGTTCTTGTAAGATATTGAATCAAAGTGGGTCTACACTCAGGCAGGTGAAAATAGGGGGATTCAGTAAAAGCGTGCATACTAAATGGTGAGATTCCCACAATCCTTCTCCATTTAACTTAAGGGATGCTGGAAGTCAGATGAAACCCCACAGGCACAATTGGTACTTGTTAGTTGGACACACTGGCACAAGGGAAAACATTAAATCTATCAGTATTTCGAACTCCCTAGTGAACTGACTGGGGAAACCCACAATTCAACAAAAGAAAACTCATAAAAAGATGATTAATATCCTCTAAATGTAAGAGTAATTTTGTGAAATAACATGGCACAATAAAAAGCAATCATCTTGAAAATCAATTTGCAGGCATAAGTACTTAAAGAATTCTTTAAGAGGAGGAAGTAGGAAAGAGCTCTTGGAAATTAAAAATGTGATATACAAAATTATTAATTCTGTATAAGAATTAGAAGATAAAGTTGGAGGCAAACTTCCAGAAAGTAGAATAAGAGGGAAAAGAGAATAAATCATAGAGAAAGGAAAACAAAATGAAGGATCAACTCACAAGGTTCAAGATCTGACTAAGCAAAAATCCAGAAAAAGGAAACATATAGAACACAGCATAGGAATTTGTGAAACAAAGAACACAAAAACTTTTCCCAGAACTAAAAGACATAATTGCTATATCGAAAAGTTCCACTAGTGGTCATTTTAATGCATAAAAAGATGCACTGAGGCACATCATTTATTTTCACAACACCAGAGTTAGAAACATGATGAGAGAGACAAACAAGCTAGGAAAAATTCATATCCACTGGATTAGGAAGCAGAATGGCAAAGTACTGAGGGGAAAATTTTCCAAACAAGATTTTCATACAAGATTTGAATCAAACTACCAGTCAAGTTGAGAGGAGAGAGAACTAGAGGTATTTGAGACAGATAGTAAGGGCAAGTCTTTAAAAGGCCACTATCCATATGTCCTTTCTGACCATCAGCTCTGAAGGGTGCACCATTTCTACTGCATCTCTTGGTGGGCAGCAGCATGCACGTTACGTAGACATTTTCAGGTCTTAAAACAAAGAAAGTTTCCCATCTCTCATGACGATTTTAAATGTGGAACTGTTCATGAACTGCATATGCCAACTGGCCAGTGGTAGAGGCTGGATCAAGATCTTTTCATTTCAGCAAGGTTAGCTCTGTCCATGGAGTCAACCCAGCCAATAAAAAAATAATCGTTTCATGGAAATAAATTTTCATTAATAATCATAATTTCTCCCTCTTTACACAGCTGTCCTCTTCTGCTCCATAACTATTATGTTCAGACATAGGAAAGCACTGATTGGTTCAGCACCTAGTTCGTGGAAGGCACGTAATAGCTACCTGTTGAGTGAGTGACTGAAATCACTGACCAGGAGACTGGATGATTCTAGGTATGCGAGTGAAGCCTGGCCTGTTAACGGCATGATTGGTTACCTTCCCTAATCTTATATCCTTGGAAGAGTATGGGAAATGCATATAGCAGGTGGCCATAAAGGTTTCCAAAATTAGCAATTAAATCAAATTGGAGGAAAGGGTATAATAAAATAAAAGAACAAGTTCTTGCCTCAGCCCTATAGATTATCAAGTGGTACTTTATACATGCCATTTGAAGTATGATTTGGAGAAGCCAATATATCCCAGAAGGATGCCTGAAATATCATCATCACAATTGCATTCTTTTTCTTAAACCCGGAATCTCATGTTAATATGTAAACTACAATTAGGTCATTTGTCCCTCAGAATGAATGAGTTTCAGACCCTTTCCAAGGAAGAACATAGGACAGAGCACAAAGCTAGGTGGAAATGGGTACACAGACAGGAGACAAGTGAGTCAGAGAGCAGCTCCATCCCCCCAGTGGGGAGGGAGCAGCCCCGTGGACCTCCATGGTGACAAGTGTCCTGCACATGCTTACGGGCCATCATTGGTCCAAAGCAGCAGCAGCAACTTTTCATCTTGAAAATCAATTTGCAGATGTAAGTGCTAAAAGAACTCTTGGAGAGGAGAAACGGGGTAGTGGAGCTAGTAGGCAGGAGGGAGAAGGGGAATAGGAAGGAGGCAGGTAAACTAGGATTTGTGTGGCTTCCAAATACCTATTAAACTTGTTGCCGAAACTCCCTGATTGTATATCAACCAGCAGAGGATTACAGCTGGGATTAATTTAGATTTACGTAGGATCTAAGCTTCCATGTCAGCCCTGACTGGGAAGAAATGGATTGTTAGGCAGAACCTCAGAGCCAGCCCAGGGACTTGGACTTAATAAAGCATTTCAGAGGGGATCAGAGGTTCTGGGGTGATCCATGTCTAAATTCCTAATCCCTGTACGCACACTGGATCATTTATTCGGCACCATGACTCCCTCTTCAGGCATGCTGTGTTAGATGTCTTCCCTGACCTCCTCCATAGACCCCCCAGTAACTCATTCGGAACTCATCTGAATTTTATATCCTGGTG
This sequence comes from Choloepus didactylus, assembly GCF_015220235.1. Classification (NCBI taxonomy): domain Eukaryota; kingdom Metazoa; phylum Chordata; class Mammalia; order Pilosa; family Megalonychidae; genus Choloepus; species Choloepus didactylus. Next base: position 122,502,075 of record NC_051312.1, on the reverse strand, counting down.
TGGACATACACAAAGGCTACTGAGTCCCAGATATCATAGGAGCGTGAATCAATTTATTCTTATCTCCTCTCATTTTTATTGTTGAAATTTAATGCTGCATTCTACTTACTAATACCAAAATGTTTACTTGGAAAATAATAACATCCCATAAAATCTGTTGTCTCTGATTTTTAGGCACAGTATACATGAGATTTGTTTAAAATGTCAACATCAATTCATTGCCAGGAATTTCCTTCACAGCCAAAAAACATTGAATTATTTAAAAGCTCTGCCATCCAAAACAGCTGGTGCCACCTTCTTTCAGTTATTTACAAGTATGTTCATAGTTACTTATATCTAATACCAATTTTATTTTTCATTGTCAGCAAACCTCAGTGATAGAAAAACCATATAGACCTTGTTGAGACCCTTAAAGGGATAGTACTTGCCATGAGCTACATTACCCTTTGCCTATTTGTTGATTATGGCCCTTTAAGAAACTTGATGGAGCTTATGAGCCTATTTCATAGTTCATGGAAGTGAACTTTATTGCTCTGCTGCTTCACTTTTGTGTACTTCAATCCACAGTCATCACTTCTTCCTTTACCTACAGAATTTACTCCTTTGGATTTTACCATCTGCTGCCTTACACTGCTAATATTTTTCTAGGAGAATTTGTCTTTTTTAATCATCTAATTCTGTGTATCTCCATTTACCATCCTCCATTCAGTATTAACATGTCACAAGGACTGAGCAAATGTTTATTGATTGATTGACATCATTGATTGACACCCCACATTTTGAACATGGACAGCTGTTCTACTTTGAACTAAACAAAATAATTGTGGAATTCACTGAAAAATTAACCTATCATTTAGGGATTTTTACATTTTATTTCTGAAGTGACTGATTATACTTTAATATTAAAGAAAGTTAACATCTGTGTAAACAACAATAAGGCAAACAGTACTGACTCAATTCTGGTTTCCATTAACCACCCCATCTACATCTGAGTGTAGTTGTTACATGGCGGAAAGCTATCTCCGTGTAGTCTATTATTTACCATGGGGCTAAGCTTGACTAGTAGAGTTAACAGAGCTGGATTCCAGTTCCAGCACCATCACTGTCTTGCTGCTACCATGAGCAAATCACTCTCACTTATTCTGGTGTGGCCTCACTTTCTCCCTCTGTAAAATTGTCAGGTTTAATGGATGTTTTAGCTTTTGCAAAGGGTTGTATTTTATCTGAATATCTGAATTTAAGGCATTTGAAAGAATTTTGAAGTGTTAAAATGAAACTTCCTTACAGAAACTCAAATATTGTTCTTTTTTTGTTAAAGAAGTCAATCAGAGCTGTTTTGTTTTTACCCTTTCTGAAAGCCAACTACTACAACTCTGTGGTTCCTAAAAGTCAATGCATGCTGCTTATGTTGTATGAATTCTCAGTACTGCCAAATATTGTGTTAAGATTTTTTTTTAATCCATTAAGAATGTTTGGAAAGGACATTCTTCTCCTTAGCATCAGTGCCTTTACAGTGTATCATTAGGTGATCCCACATTTTCACATACCCATTGTTCTTCTTGCATTCATAACCTTTCTTGGCATTGCCCTCTTTCTCTTAAAATTATTTTTCTCTGCCCTCCAGGTTCCTAAATATAGTGTTGCCCCTGCTTTATCCTATTCCATTTTCTCCTCTTTCTCTATGCTCTCCCTCTTCTACATCTACTTTGTCTGTTACCTCTATGCAAAGACATTCTGTATGTAAGTCTCAAGTTCCAAACTCTGTCCTCAGTTCAGAACCAAACTGGAATTGGAGATGAGGCTCCCAGTTCAGCCTGTGTAACTTGGAGCTATTAACAATAACCGTATCTAAGCAGATGGGATTTGGGGGGGTGGGGGCAGGGATGATGCATTTGGCTCCACAGTGCCTTCCAAGCAAAGACTAAACCTTGCCTTAAGTGTTAATAAGGGAAAACTGTGTGTGTGTGAGGGAGGTATATGTGAGCTCTGTATTTTCTGCATGATTTTCTGTAAACCTATACCATCTCCAATTAAAAAAAAAAAACCTTGCCTTGTCCTACTTAACCTGCCTTAACTTTCCCTCTTGCCTCACTCTGTAATGCTGTCAAATGGTTGGAAACTTGCTGATCTTGTTCACAATTTTCTTCTAATCCTTCCCTAAAATAACATCCATGATGGCTTTGCAGTCTTACCGCAAGTTTTCCTCTTCTGGACTTCTGCAGCTTTTTGTTTCTACCTTTTGTATGCCATACAGCCTAGTCTGCTTTTTTTTTTTTTTTTTAACTATTTATTTGTTCTTGTTTTTCTTTGCTTTTTAAAATTTCCTCTTCCTTTCTCCATTGACAAAACTGAGCTTCTTGGACTGCTGTACTTATAATTATATTCACAAGAGTGTCTAGGAGGTTTTTCCTGGACAATAAGCAGCAGTCTGTAAAGAACTGTTGAATTAAATTGAATTTTTCAGCCACATTTTTAGATATTAGTATCAAACCTTTCATGGAACTTGACAAGATCAAAAAATAAATCTCTTTTAGTGTTAGTGTGCTGGAAAAGAATCTCCAAGTATGATTGGAAGAGAAGAATTAAGGGGTTTGACCAGTAAATGCTAGTGGGTATAAAATATTGCTAGAAATCAGTAAACAGATATCACCAGAACTTGGATTTATGAATGTTCTATGAAGCTAGATATTTGGTTTTTGTGTTTGATATATTGGACACACATTTAAAGTTTATTGAGCATCTACAAAACCTAAAAGAATTGCTTTAGAATTTGGGAAGATTTTAAAAACAGGAGGGGAAAATCCTGCATGTTTGAATAAATACCAGTATTATACAGTTTCCTTACCCCTTTTACTTAGGGAAAAAAAATCAAACTTGAAAAAATATTTTAAGTAGTACTGAAAAATATTATTATTTTAACATGAAGGCATATTTCCTAAGAAGTTACATTTCCTAGCATTTGGAATCCTATGAAAGCCACATCTATACAAGGAAATATGGCTGTTAACATGAGGTCTCAGTTATATAGGCTTCCTGAGTCTTTAAAATTTCTGTCCATTTATTTGAATTTCCCCTGTTGATTCATATTGTCTATTTTTACTTCTTAGATTATTAAAACGAGAAGAAAGTTTCACGTTCATTCCTCGGTCCCGTGAAGAACTTCCAGACAACTTCCCAAAGGAAATCCCTGGGATCTGCTATTTCCTGGAAGTAAGGACTGGTCCAAAGCCGCCAAAGCCCTCTCTTTCTTCATCGAGGATTAAAAAGGTTTCCTACAACATTGGCACCATGTTCCTCCGGGAGACAAGCCTCTGAGACCTGCTGCAGATCAAAGACTCCTCCAAAAAGCACAAGCCCAGAGTGTGGGTCATGACAGGGGAGTGAAAAGAGATGTTTCTCTTTTACTGCTTTGAGAACAAGCAGCAGAATTTCTGTGTCCTGTCAGGCAATAATCCTAAAACAAAATTAAAAGGTGGGTGACGACTGTCACTGATAAAAAAACTGGAGGGTGGGGGGAAGTAATGTGTCCATCCATATGAGTGTTTTTAGTCATATATGTATTTTAATTACAAGTATGGGCCCCTTTTCAAAACTAAACAAACAGATTCTGTGGGATTTTTTGTTTGTTTGTCACACATACAGGTATCTTTCCCTATATATTTGTACCACTTTTGAGAGCCAGTTTTGATTATATATTCCTACATTTAGCAAGTTGGAAGGTAAGGAATATTTTCTAATTTCTTTTTCTGAACAGACATTTCATACATATATCATGGCAGTGTGGTGAACTTCCCAGAATAAAGAATCATAACTCAGCAAATTATTTTAGGGATATTACCTATTTTTATACATATCTCTTTTGGATAATTACATTTCACACAAGATTAGATTTTCAGAATCTGTTACTTTATTGTTGGTATATTATGTAACTCTAACCTATTATACTAAAAGTTTCACTTTAGGGAGATTAGTGCTGGACTGAAAATATATATAGCCAAGGATTTCATATGTCAAGAAACCACTGTATGTCTGCTTAATATACCTTTTAAATTTAATTAATGTAGCATGGAATCCAAAGGAAATGGAATTTCCTCTTAGCAGATATATCTGTACCCAATATTAAGGAAAGGTCTTTTTGCCATCTTCTGACAATGTATCAGTTAATGTGCCATGCTTTGCTACATTGGGCCCTTTTCAACTTAGCACTTTTAACCATAGGTCATGTTTGCAACATACTAAATTGCATCCTAATAAACAGCATCCCAATAACTGATGTGTTAATATCCCCACCCTTTCAGTTGATGCTTCCTAAGGGTAAACTGCCACTCTTGGAAGCAAATTCCTGGATAATGGCATTAGGGAGAAAAAAGGTGTCACATTTTACCAAGAATGTTGTTTCTTCTTGCATAACATAAAGCAAGGGAAGACCTGTATTTTATGGCTGTGAGGTTTTAAAAAATATTCTTCTACAGTTTCAGCGATGTGGCTTTTAAATTCAGTGAATCATCTTCACGAAAGCTGTAGTAGGTCTAACCTTCAGACCTAATACCTATCATCGCATGTTCTGATAAAATGAAGATCTGTGTCCATTAATCAACACTGCATGAAAGTATGAATACAGACCTAACCTGAAATTAGGAGCACAGGGCATCCCAAGTTTCCATTTTTTGGAACACATATAAGAACTGAAGTTTCTACTGAAGTTAGCTGGAAGCACGTGTTTCCTTGAAACCTTGGAGTGACCATTTTCTTACTCCAATAAGTATACTCATTGGTAGCTAATATCTACTGAATGCAGTTATATTTCTTTTTCAGATCAGGGATTTTGGCTACATTCTGATAAGGAGTAATAAACAGCTAATTTACAATGTAGTCTTTAAGCAAGCATTTTTAGAATGGGGACATTAGTGCAGCACTCTTCATGTGGAGAAAGACAGACCGTAGGCCCTGAGCTCTCCAAACCCTTGCTTTTCCCCTCTTCCCTGGGCCCGAGTCTGTTTTTACCACACAGACAAGAGGGCACCAGTATGTTAATGGGAGGCTGTGTAGGCTGAGATCAGGCTGTTCCCATGGGAGTAATTTCAAAGGAATCTCTTCAGGGGACTGGGAGATCGGCCCACTTCCTTCACGGGTAGGAGATGGGGTTCCAGCCATTGTGGATGGAGCAGGCTGGGGGCACCTCAAACCTTAGGGAGAGATTAGGAGATGCCTTAGCTATGCTGATGGGCTCCTTACAGCACAGGAGCATGGGGAGAGAACTAAGCTCCTTAATTAAAGTCATTTATGCTTATTCTGAGCAGTAAATTAGAGATTATGATATATTAAAGCAAACAACATTTTGGTGATAAACAATGTGTTCTGTAACCATAGGTTGAAAGATACTTCCAGGAATCATCCAAATCTATTTCTCTGCTTTTTGTAAGAATTGGTCTAAGCAACTGTTCTAAGCATATGGTTATTCTCTCTATACTTAAGAATGTCTATGGGAAGTATATTTTAAAATCATCCTTGGAAATCCACTCCATTATCCACTAATTCATGATAGGGTCTCAGAGAAGAGTTGTATGTAGTGCACATTCTCAATTTGTCACAAACCCTTTATTAGTGCATATGATTTTACTTAAAGAGGTAGCCATTTACACTTGTCACACAGGTCACATTGAAGAATATGCCAGAGATCTATTATATATCACAGACAGGATGTAAACTCATTTCTCATACAGTATAATCTAAGTGTAGCTTTAAAATTGTAGTCTGAGGCAATGGTCTATTCCGTTGCCATCTTGCCAACCTATTACAGTCAATTATTACAGTGGCACTATTGCTATATGTATTTTCAAGGTACTGTATAAAATGTTCATTCTAGCTTCAGTCATAGAATTTAGAAACTGTGAAAAAGCATTATATTTTCACTTTAAGGCAGTTTGTCCTACACAGTCCAGTCTGCATATCCTTCATGAGGAACTATGACTGTAACAATGGGGTGCCTTTGGTGTTTCATTTGACTAATAGCTATACAGTATTCTCACATATAAACTATTACAAACATCATGCATGCTAGTATGGCAGACAAAAAGGAATTTGAGTGATTTTCCCTTAGCAATCAAACCATATTAAATTGAGGAAACAGATTTAACCCACTCAAAAAGGAATATGTTCAAATATAATTTGACACTTGTAATTCCCCTATTTAATGTTCTTTCAAGCAGCTAATTTGGAGAAGGCACTTTAAAACCAGCCATCAGTACCAATGCTTCACATTGGCATCAGTATCATTTTGAAGAAGAGAGTGTCATCATTTGCAAACAAACACATCATTATCTAACAAAATCAGAATCCACCAATATATACCCACAACATACAGTCCAGTGTCTCCTGTGTGAACCTTAATAAATAGGTAACACTGGCCATAATAAAAAGAATAATACACAATGCCTCAGGAACACATTTGCTTGAATTTCTTGGCTGTGGAATAGAGAAGGGGAGGAAGAAATAGCTTCTAAGAGATAGGCAACCCAACTGTCTAAAATCTGTCTCTATATTCAACTCTTATTTTAAATTATTTTGCTTTCCCTTTTAGTACCCGATTATGTTTGGAATCTAGTGAGCCCCACCTATTGAGAATTTGAGGCAGGCACTAATGCCCTTAAGAGTGGGTTCGCAGACTGAGCAATACAAATTTCTCCTCTTGCCCAGAGATGACAGGGTTGATGATATGGTGTTTCATTGTGAGTGTGTGCCTCTCTAGGACAAACAAATCAAGGCAGAACCGTAACAACTTCAACAAAATCTGGTTCACAAGTACAGCTGGGGTTTTAATTTTACAAATTACTCTTAAAGTTCCAGCCATAAAGCAAAATTAAAATGATCAGTAAAAAAAAGGCAAAGCCACAGAGAATAAGGAAAACCACCTTGCTCCGAGTTTTGTCCAGAATCACATTGTTTCCAATTGAGATAATGTATGTGAAGTAAGAAGTTACCAAGAGAAAGCTCAAGATCATGACCGTCATTAAATATATGTATTGAGGGCTCCTTGGGTTCCTAGATGACTGAGAGCAGGTGTTGCAAATAACTAGGGCAGAAATTGAAACTTCCACACATTGGCTTTTGTCTCATCATGCATCCTGAGCACCACTTAGCCCAACCCAGACCCTCTCTTGCACCATGCTGTCACTGGAAACCTGGCCCCATCTAAATCTGGCAGAGCCACAGAAAGAGCTGCTGATGCCTGGGGTGGGCTGATAAGAAGACCCACACAACACTGCAGAAGAGTACCAGTGCACTTTTGAAATCAAAGTAACCCTTCCCTGTTGTGCTGGGACATTGCTTACATCTGCAGCTTCCCCCTCCCTTCTTCAAAATACCATCTGATTGCAGGCACTTCATGTTTCTTTAAAATTAATTATATGTGACTCTGGATAGGTTTTGGGTGGCATCTGATGCCTTCAGCCAACAATATTTAGAAACTCAACTCAAAGAACCAAGTCCCATATTGTAGCCTGGGTATTTCTATTTCAGAATACAACAATAACTACAACAAAGTCATTCTGGAGGCTTCTGTAAGCATATCTTAAGATACAGCCTGAAAAACATGATACATGAGACTGAATGTTTAATGTTTAACATATTTTAGACTCAATGATATTTTTTTCTGAGCAGATCTTGAGATAAATATACCTAATCCAAAATCAGCCGATTTAACATACCATAAATTGTTAACCAGATCAAATGAATTTTACTGTTAAATGGGTAAATGGACCCCAGCTCTGCACTATTTGCAGGATCCTTGTGGTGGTGAATAAAGAGCAGAAACTGATATTATATAGAGATTTACATAATCCTGTCAAAATATATTTAGATAGTGTGCAAAATTCCTTCCTCACACTTGATTCTAATAACTGGAACTGAAATATTATTGCCCTGCCACCTTTGTTTCCTTCCTTCCTTCCTTTTCATAAAAGTCTCATTCATACATTTATAACACAGCTAATCTCATGTTGTAAGATAGTTTTATGAAGTAATGAAGTGTCTTGGTTTGCGTATGTGCACGTGTGTGTTGTGTGTGTTACTGAAGAATACAGCTGTTACAGATTAGGAGTGATGTTTCTGGAAGGACTGGGAGTTAGAGAAGTAAAATTTGTGTCTTTGTTTCTAATCTGTTGTGACAACATCATGGCTTATTTCAAGTGCCTCATAGCAATTCCATCCACATTAAGAAATAATCTAGTCCAATGGTCCAGCTCATCATCTTAGCAGTATCTGGCTGTCTTCATAAGAATTACCTAGGGAGCTTTTAGAAATACAGATCTCTGGGCTTTGCCCCCAGATTTTAACTCAGTAGGTTGCAGGTAAGGCCAAGGCATCTGTATTTAGAAAACCACTATAGGTAATGCTCATGTACAGCCAGATTTGGGAACCACTGAAGAGTGTTCAAGTAATACCAATTACTATGAGTAAATACAAGTTGCCTGAGATAGCTCCATATTAGTTCTTTTGTTGTTATTCTGAACAGTTAAGCTTCATACAATTATTTCGTTCACAAGTTTTAATTTACGCTTTTGTTTCAAATTCATGGTTTGCTTTTTCAGCTTGAGTCTTCAAACTTCTTAAAGACAGAAGTCAACACTGATAAGCATGAGGGATGAATATTGCTCACTATAGGGCTATTAGGCATATTAGATGTAGTACCATTTTCTTAGTCACTGCCAGAGCAGTATATCACAGTATTTGTTGATCCTCACCACCAAGGTGCAAACTATGAACTTTTGGACACAAAAGCAAATGGGAATGAGAGCCTTACTTCTGAATGCTTTGATTTTTATAGTATGAAGGGTCACTCACTTAATACTTAGTCTCACCATGTACTTTTCACGTCAACTTGTACATTCTTCTAAAAATGATTTCCCAGCAATACCCTATAACAACTTCTCAAGCAATAATTTAACCCATGGTGATGATGCTATTTGAAACTTGCACTTCTGGGCACTTCATAGAACTTTTGGGGAAAGAGACACATTTTAAGCAATAATATAGCTGGTGTGGACTTTTTAAAGATATTTATCATACTAAAATGAATAGCAAATAACTCACAGATTTTTAAAATCTGAACACATGACATGCTTAATCTATCTCAGAAGTCACTGATTTGCAAGCATGCTATACAGTAATTAATGTATTTCCAGATGATTTCTAGTATATAATTTTAAAAATACATGATTTCTATTCCTTAAGAGATTTGTATGTATGTATAATGTCCAGATCTTCAGATTTTTGTAGTATATGATTGTAAGGAATAGTTAATGATGGACACGTGAGTAAATGTAATTCCTAGGTTGGGAGAGTTTATTGAGAAATATAGATGGGCCTTGGGACAAGTTACCTAATTTAAATGTTGGTTAAGGTTTGGTAAGGTATTAGAAGATAAGCGATTAAAGATAAAAGAAACTACCACTGTTGTCTGTGAGAGTTATACCAATGTTTAGTAAGTGTATTAATATTTTGGCTTTAGAATATATTTGCCTGAAAGTTCTATGTAGTATAACTAATAAATATATGAAAATGATTATGTAGTCATATTGAAAAAAAAAAAACCCTGCCCTTCTCAGAAATTTTGATGATTGCCCTAAACCTTTCATATTTCAGAATGAATAATTCATATTTTGTCTTCTTAAATTGCATTTTTAATCAAATGTGGCACAGTTAATAATCAGTCCTTTAATAGTTAAATGTACCTCTCCCTCCCATCAATTTAGAATAATTATCAGGATTACAGTTGAAAGCAACTGTTAAACTTGTATCAATACTGAGCAATGTCTAAGATCAGATTATTATTTAGCAAAATCATGTAAACCTAGGTCCATTCCTAAGTCTCTAAATAATACTACCCTTCTCTAATCATGAATCTGAACACAACTGTAATGATGGGTGGATATACTAGTATTTTATCTTCCCATTATGCACAGGGCATAGTATGAACTTAGTTTAGCATCCTCCTGCCCACAATTTGGAAATTTCCCCAATAAAAATCAGACAAAACTAATGATTCAATAAAAAAATTTTGGCAGTTATCTTTTTGTATATCATTGGATGCTTAACCATTAATAAACATGCTTCTGATTGTCAATAAATAATAAAATACTAAATTGGAAACATTATATTTCACTGAATTTACCTTCCCAGTTAACCCATGTGATTGCTCATTCATTCTTAATATTAGACTCAAGTACTGTTGCTTATTATTTCAAAGCAGAGAAGAGAAACTAAATGCAAAGCCTAAGTAATAGCTCATTTCTGATTCATTTGATACATATTTTAAAAATAAGGGAATCCATTTACAATTCAGTATTCCTCTGTTACCTTCTCACTATTTGGAGACAGAGGAGAGAACCACTAAATATATTTTTACTGTGGTTTATTAAATGTCATTAAATACAAGTGGGGCAAGAAAGTATTCATTGGGATAAAATCAGAAATGTACCAAACTTCTTCTTTGAACCACCTCACTTTCTAAAGACAGTTTTTCCTTTTTTGCTGACTGGCAGTTACCCACCAGTCTCCAGACACAGAACAGATGGCAGGGGTGGGGCAAGATGAGCAGGAGATTTAGATGAGGGTGAAGAAGAGAATTTTTTTCTTCTGGAAGAAATAGAGAACCTTAAAGAAAAAGCAGTTTCCATAACAGACAGTTCTGGCTTAATGAAAGCCAAATGATACATTTGACTACTGGTAACTCTTATTTTTAAAAAGAAAAGAGAAAATCCCCTTCACAGCCATTTTCTGTGTTCTTATGAGGCAGTGCCAACCTTCCAGCAGCTGCACATCTCAGTAAGACTGGGATTAGAAGCTCACTGAGCCATAAATAGAAATTCTCTTAAGATGGCAGATAGAACTAGTCTTGGTTAAAATGATGAAGGTAAACCAAAGTGTCAGAACATCTGAACTGAGGGAACAAAGGTGGCCAAATACCAGCCCTGCCATATGTCACAGAAAAACCAGCTAAAATTAGCACAAAAGAACAGATTATCACAGTGTGCAAGTGATATTTAAAACTTTCTCTTTTCCTTTCATAACATGTCTGGCTGAGCTAATAATGAGAAAAACGCAATTTGGTTTTATGCTGCCTTTTTTTTTTTTTTTGTCCTGAAATTACAGAAACTACATTTTACCCTACTTGTGAAATTTAATCACAAAGAGTGGGGAATATTTATTCTGCATTTCCTAAAATCTCTAAATCATTTTTGAGGCTATACTATATTCTATACTCCTCTTCAGACTGTTCTCAAATTGGGCTTTGACTGCTGGCGAAACAAGTGCTCAGCTATAGAGTGAGAGCCTTTGTGACACCAGCCTGTCTAATTTATTGGGAATGCTCCAGACAGTTTGAGATGCGAAGAGGTTGCCCCACAGCACATGATGGTATTTTGTAGGATAGAGGGAATTATACTCTGTCTTTTAAAATTAGAAGTGGCTAGGTCAACTCTTAGCAAAGGTTTCCTACTCATAAAAGATTTTTCACTTACATGTCACTGGTTATTTCAAGCCCAATTTCTTTCGAACAGAAATTATAAAAGGGAAAATAAACGTGAACATTTTTAAAATCAGAATTACCAGTGAGAAAATAATTCAGGACAAAGATTTGCTGTCCAGGTAGAGTCAGTTTAATTGTGATAGCCAAAGCTGTGAATTTGAGACGTTTGAAAAGTTTTCTAAATCTGTATCAAGTTCTTCGACAATGAGGAGGAAAATTAATTTTTTTTTGTTGGGATCCTTAAGGTTTTATCCCTTGGTGATAATACCTAACTATGAATTACAGTTAAATGGTTTATTCTCCCTATTGTTCATTTGTTTCAGAAAAAAAGGTGTGGAGGATATCATAGATAAAACAAACTTACAAATTGTGGCATTGGACCATGTTTTACAAATTTGGCAATATTCTTTTACTTAAAATATTACACTGGTTTTAATCATGTAAGGGTTAAGGATAATAACAGTCATTAATACTGTATTCAAATTGGTTCATATTAGGATATAGAACAAAGCATCTCAGCCTTCCCCAAATTCAGTGTAAGTCAAAGCCAATTTTTGCTCAAATCATTTAAACAATAAATAAAATTATTTCTATATCACCTCTAACAAGAAACCATGCACTTCCATACCCAATGAAACCTCAATTCCTAGAGAAATGATACTTTTATTGCCTTTCAGGATATTCCTTCATAGTCAGTATCACTTACATTCAAGGCTAGCAGAGGAGTTCTTTCAAGTTCTGAGGTGATCTGGATCAGTATATTTGAATGTAACTACTTGAAACATGCTTCATTTTTAGCATCTTAAATTCAAATCTCCATAAAGTGAAGCAAAAAAAATTGAAATAGCCAGATAATTGATCAACATGAAACCCTCTCCCAAATTTTATTGGTATAAATTATTACTCTGAAACCAAAGCTTAACTGTAGCTTGGACTTTCACATAAATTGCTTTTGTTTTCTCTGACTAGAAAGACTTCTCATGAAACAGAAGTTAACTCTGATGGTAGATCTAACTCTAGCCAAGAAGGTCTAGATAAACTAGAGGATTGTGCAATTGTCTAAAGCAATTAAGGAAAAAATTTTTTAATTTTTTTTAATTTTTGCTCTTGTTTAAAGATAATTATTGGTAGATGGCAGCCAGGATTATTACTCTGTATTTTCAGTTTGTTTCAGGTGTGTCACTGGGCACTTGTAAAACCCATGCCTTTAGTTGCTGTGTAACTCAGCAACCTGGAAGAAGGGGTACTCACTGCTTTTTCTTTTGGTGCTTAAGAGCCAGCTTCTTTGCTTTGTCTGAAAAATTCCCTACTAAAATGGCAATGACTAGATGACTGTAGGAGGTGTCACATTTTATGAGCACATAAGCACTTTAGCTGGCATCAGCTGGAATGCAGCAGTGAAGAAGAAACAGACACAGTAGGGAGGACAAGAGGCAGAAAAGTCAAACTTTGCCTACATTAAAATTATGTGTATAGTCCAGCTCTGTTAACCTTAAAAAAGTTGAAAATAGTAGATTATAGACTTCTGAACATGGTATTCATACTTAACAGATGTCATAAAATATCAGTTATGTTCATCATGTCAAAATGTTAGTAAAACAAACATAAGAAATATGCTCATCAAAACAAATCTATTTAATGGGACAAAGGACATCTCACAACACATATACCACAACATATATACCAACTCAATATTTGCTGTATGATCTAATTATACCTTAGTATAGCCATTATGATAAAAAGAAATCATGCAGGAATCCAAATTATCAAGTATGGCTCTAACTTGATCAATAGAATTCGGTATTTTTCCTGAATAAGACTCTTGGTAGATGTAAAATGAATGGGATATATATATATACATATATATGTATTGTGTGCAGTAAACTAATAAGGCCCATAAAGCTTGTCAGCATCCTCAACTCCTTTTTTTTTTTAATTCTTTCTTTCCTCCTTTTATCCCTCCCTCTATCTCATGAGGTACCTAATAGTATTGAATTATTTGGACAATGGCATCTTTTTCTCACTTTCTCATGATTGAATACTTTGTGGATTAGCTGAGGTAAGGAAAAGAAAGTGAGCACTTAGACACAGCTAAGGACAGAGGTGACTGAGAAAATTGGGCCTTGGCTTCCAGAAGCGTCATCAGTGAAGAGAAACATGGTCTATAAAAATATATACATAGTTTTTTTTCCACTGAATTTAAAACACTTTCTCAAGAATTATCAATGTCAACCTTTTTTGATAACCTCCTCTTTTTATCCCATACAAATGCCTTAATTTAGAAAATCCTCTTATTTTCAAATAGTCAATTTTTTACCTTGGTGCCACACTACTAAAGTTTGAAATAGAAAAAAAGCTTGTTCTATTTGTAGGGAAACTGTTTCCTGAAAACTACTTCCCAATAAGGGGAATACACCAAATGCTCTTTGATTTTACTGGCTCTTTATCTTGAGATAACTGATGTGCTGTCTTGCATCCTGTAACTTAGTTTGGTGTAGTAGGATGACTTGAGGTTTTTTGTTTTTTATTATTTGCCATCAATTTTATAAGACTAATGTATTTAATAAGCAATACACAATTTATTCCATATTTCCTAGCTTTCTATGCCTTTGAGGTTTTAGCCTATATTCAGATAGTTGTTTATAACCATAATTTGACTTCATCAGATTAACAGATTACCTTATTCTTAAATACAAAAAGACAGTTTAGATAATTTTATGGTTTATCAAGAGATCATTTACAAATCCCAATCTGAAGCCATTTTCTTTTTTTTCAGGGAAAAGTGAATCATTTGTAGTACATATCTGATTCATAAAAAAAGAAATCAAGTATCTCATTTAAAAAAGAATCTTTAATCTCCAAAACTGAAAATTTTAGTATTTTTATGTTTGGTGTTAGTTTCTTAATATTACATTCAAACCACTAAACATGTCTCCATGACATAAATTTGTCTGAGTTCGCTCATTAATAGAAACTCATATAGAAATAATATATCTTTTCCTCTCTGGAAACACACTTCAATAAGTCAAATTCCCTTTGAGTTTTGGTTAAACTTCCCCATTTCTCAGTTGAACTTCTTAGGCACCTCTCAGGGGTTTTCAACTCTAACAGATCAGGTAGTCAGGCAAAGGAAGCAGCATGAAAACTTCTGAAAAAGTCATTTTTTTTAAGGAATAATTATGTTAATCTAATTTTATCTATTCCATATAGACTATTTTATTTTGAAACTGTGAGATAAAAAGCCATTACCATGCAGACTGGCACCTACAAAAATTTTCTTCCTGTGATTTTTAGTGTTAAAAAAGCCTTTATCTTGAAATGACAGACAATCTTAATACTAGTTCAAATGAAAAACTATGACCTTCAATCCCTTCACCATTTTTATTTCTTTAGGGAAATATGTTTAATAATAGTTGTAAAAATAGAAGATAGTTGAGGAAAAGAAGAAATTAAGGTGAAATTTGGAGAGCTGTGATCCACAGTCCCATTTTGTTTTCTTTTGCTCTATTTAATTGCCTCTCACTGAATTGATAACAAAGGCCTAGAGCTGCAAAATTTACAATTTAACCAAATTCGTTGTCTTCTTTAAGAATTCAGAGGTAAACAAAAATTACTCCAGCTATGCATGATTTATTATTCATCATGCCAGGTTAGGTTTAAGAAGAAAAATTGTCCATGGAGAGATTTTTTCTTAGTAATGGATGAGCAGATTTTTCTTTATTAAAAAAAAAAAAAATCCCCCAGAGTGTTTTGCTTTGAGAAAGAATCTAAAGGTTTATAAACAGCTGCCTGTAACTACACTATAACTTTGCTAATTAAGTGACAAAATTGTTTCATTGTTCTGAAAATGTACTGATTAAGTACATTCCAGAAATAGTATGTATTCTTCATTTCAAAATCTACCTGCCTGAATTCTGACTCTTCAACTGTGAGTAGCCATTTTACAAAACCAAAGGGTCTCCTTTCCCAAATAGTACTTTAGATATCAAATTTAATCCTGTATTTCAATGCATAAGATAAACAACCAAATCATTTCCAAACATTTTGGCATTATATAATATACAGATTTCCCAAATCATATAGTAAAAACACATAGTTACAATGTGCTAGGCCTTTATCAGCTTCCTCTGCATGAGGTGGTTTTTACTTAAGCAGCTACCTGAATTATTTTAATGTTTTGGCCAATTTGTTTGCTGCAATTTCATGGGTCTAAATTTTATTTGGCTTGCAATGTAAATAATATTGTACATCTGCTATTTTGCTACCAGACTCTACTTTGTGGGATCATTTCTTTTAAAAATCTAGTTATGACAAATTTAAACTACAATGTCATCAAAAAATTATAGTCACCAGATAACTATACTAATATCTGTAGGGCATGGTTAAATTGCATAGATTTTGAAATGTCAAACTATTTTTCGTTTTCTAAAAAATGAATGCATCTCTTAAACCTGTACCATTAATAAAAAGTTACGCTTGGTGTTTTCATATTATATTTTAAGATATTTTCCTTTACCTAGTAGTACAGGTTTCGAGAACCTTTTTCAGATTGAAATGATACAATATGCCTCCTGTCACTAGAATTTTAAGAATAGTCCATGTAAAAATATTTAAGCACTTACAGTATTATAAACATCCACTGTAACTTCTTTGCCTTTCATGTAACACCAATTTTTACTCATTTTGATTATTTTTTATTTGTAACTCTTAGACACAATGTAAATAGCATGTTCCATTATGCAAAATGTCTTTGTATTTACAGAATGCAGAACATGGTGAATTTATATACGAAAAGTAAGCGATGGAAACCTGAGATTCTTATAAAGCAAAGTGGAAATGACAGTTGTGTGTTATATTTACATAATTCATTACAAACTATCTGTTCAAGTCATGCATTTATTTACTTTATAAGTCTAAACTGTCACTTATAAAATATTTAAATCAATAAATGATATGAAAAAAGACAAGTCTGTAGAGTCTTTCTAGCATATATTTTCACACTGTGAATTACAACGGCTAAGATTATGAAAGAATAGAAAATCAGAAAATGAGGGAACAAATGAATGAATTGTGTGCACAATGCTTAAGACTGAAGATGATGCTACTAACATTATTAGGCAGGGCCAATTTCAAATTATTTTTATAACATGAGATCTTTTTAATTCTATTATAGAACTATAATATTTAATTATAAGATGAAAACAGACAGCACAGGTCACATTTTTGTAGTTCTATACAGTATAAATCTTTATCACACAGATAGGCACCTGTCTCATTACCAGTCAGTTGCTTTGCTAAAAGGATGGACAGAGATAGGGGGACAATAATACTGCCATCATTATCTCAACTGAATGACCACTGGGTGTATTAGTGCCCCATCCAAAAATTAGGTTAGATGCAGCACATACCTGTAAGGAGAAGGCATTTTAATCCAATGTTCCTGTACTCCAGCAGCCTCTATGTACAAAATCAATTCATTGTTGCTGTTTTGTTGACCCTCTCCTCAACAACTGCTTGGTCCTAAACATCAAAATCTATTTCTAGCTATTTGTAGCAGTCCCCGAGGGAGTTTTGATCCTTCTCTTCTTCTGCCCTTGTCTTCTTATTGATGCTACTGCTCCAAAGTGCTGCTACTCTGGCACTTCCTGAGAACTACTTCCCCAACCATAAAAGAAGTGACACCAAATAGGTAAAGGAAGTAGAAGAAACACTTAATGAGTAGTCTTTAAATGACAAACAGTGTAGAATTGCTTTTATGTACATTTTCTTAATTGATTCTTAATAATCCTTTAAAAATGTGCTCTCATATTTTAGAGATGAAAAAAACTTAAGCATAGAGAGACTAAGAAGTTGTCTGTGGCTTGGTAACCAATGTGCTATCATGCTTTAGTACCATGACCAAATGGGGAAGAGGTAGCTCCTTAATACCTGGTAAATGATGCGGAGGACTACCTTTTGTTAATAGCTTGAACTCTCGGGGACTAAATTGCAAGGCAGACTCAGTTATGTGCCCAGGAAGAACTAGCAGTTTCTGCCACAACAACCATTCTTACTGCCAAATATTGACTTGTACCCTTTCCCACAAGGAGAAGACCTTCTGGACCCTCTCCAAGGGAAACACACAGAGTCCCTTAAAGTTACAACATCCTGCTCAAATCTGGATATTCTGGGTGATATGCAGTCATCTCCATCATTATCTGGCCACTTATGAACTAAAAAGCAAGTTGCCTGCCCTTCCCTCTCCACTCACACAGCCCCCCCCCCCCAACACACACACAGAGTATAGGAATATGAATATGCCTATTCATATATGTACATGTTTGCATATACAGAGAAGGACATATGTGCTTCCAGTCTATTTGCTTCCAGTCAGTTCCAGATGCCAGTATCCATACCAAAGTTCTTTCTTAGACAAAATATTCAATCCTCCCTTATTTCTTCATCCCCATAATTGTCTCTTAACTTAGTGACAGCTACCTTGAGGCCACATAGAACTAGAGAGAAGGTTTGGGAAGGGAGACTGCTGCAGGGCTAAGTCCCTCTGTTAAACTGAAAAGTCTTAGTGAGTCTCTGTTACTCAGTCTTTTTCAGTCATGTTTCCTTTTCTTGGAGCACAGAAGGAGTTTGCATTCTCCAAATTCTGCCTGCAAACCAACCAGTTTTGTCCTAAATTCATCTCCTCCTTTTAATACCTTGCCAAGCACAGCAAGAAGAAGGCATCTAGAAGTGGCTTCCCCCACTTCTAGAACTGCAGGCTCGGAGAGGGCACTTGATCTGCCTCACAAATTATCCAAGGTCCACAGTTTACCAGGGGCTTTGATACCACCTAGCACATGTCCTCCCCTTTTCAGCCTCACAAACCCTGTCTGACCTTTAAGCCAGTGCCACATATTCTAGGCTTTTGTTATAGCAGCTCTATCTTCAAGGTTGTAGATTCTACATATTGGTTAGGGTAAGCAAGACTGGATTTACAAAAGGATCCAAAGAGATAACAACCTCATGCTATAAACATTTATTCCTTATTCATATATTAGGCCAGAAAAATTTCAGGTTGGGGTAAAAGTTGCTTCATGATGTTATTTACCCAAGAACAGCAGCATTGGCTGGCAGGATTTTATAGACCAAGGCTGGTAGTAGCACAAATCACTTTCACTCACATTCCAGCATCTAGACTCAATCACAGCCACATCTAACTGCAAGGGAGAGTGGAGAATATGCTGCAGCCATCTATATGGGAAGAAGGGTAAGGAGTCGGGTGAATAGCTAGTCACTTCTACCACAGTTATCCTATTAGTTTGAGATAGTTTAGCTTTCCTGAAAATGGAATAATAAATTATCTCAGGCTAAAGGATTGTGTCCCTTTATTTAAAACAGAGGTGAGATCATTCAGAAACCAGAATGATTATAGCTATGAGACTGTCTTGGTTTGGTCTTTTTCATGGACGAGATGTTCCAATCAAATTGATGATTAGTATCTGCAAACAAATCCCCCAAATAAAGCATGCTAACTATGCCACTGATTCCAAGGTTCTAAGATTCCTGTCAAAGGAGCCCTACTAATCAAGAAGGGACTCCTTTCAAAGTGTGATCATCACAAATGATCACATAAGATGATGGAAAGCAACACTAACTCTTCAGGAGACAAAGCTCCATTGCCCTCCCCCTCCCATGGGTTTGCCAGACACCAAGGAAGAAGGGGCCACCAACCTCACTGGGTAGAAAATCTGGCTAAATGTCAAGAGAGTCCATACATTAGTTTAAATAGAATTACAATAACCAGAATAAAGGGAAATAAGAATCCTGTAATCACCCAAGTACCAGACAGATTATATACAGACCTGGGTTCTCAGTTTTGGACCTCAAGCCTTGGAAACTTTCCAATATGAAGAGGCAATGCCTGTAGGATTTCCATTTTCAAAGTACAGAAGTCCTATAGAAGCAATTCAAAGTTTAATCGGAGATTATGCCTTTCATTTGAAAATTATAAATTACAGTAATATGTGCAAAGAAGAAAGCATAAGTCATTATAGTTTAAGTGCATGATACGAGAAATTACACAGAGCTAGGATCAAACCTAACCATGCCATTTATTGGCTAAGAAACTCTAAGGAAATATTCCTGTCCAGTTGGGCAACTGTACTTTTGTCAGCCTCGATCTTCATTGGAGGAGATTTCTTTTCCTATACCCTCTTGCTAAACCCCAACATGGGAACACCAACATGAGTCTCTTTTAAGACAAGATGAAGTTCTTTTAAAAGTTATTTCCTTACTGTATTATGCAGTTTTATGTAATGTTCTCACTTCAAAGAAGGCATCAGGCTTGCATTTTAAAATGTTCTTTGATGCTGGCTCTATGACTAATAAGCTTTTGTCTCTCCATGCAGAATGCTTGAGGGACCAACTTAAAATTGCATATTGTGTATTAAATTACAAATGAGTAGGAAGTAGTTTGTTGATTTTAAGTGAGTTCTTTGCAAACCTCTTGATAGAATTAGTGATTCAAGTGGCCTGCATCTCAGTTTTCCTCATTAAGTTTGTTGCAACAAAAAAGCTATTTATACAAGATTACGCTAATTACATCTCCTTCCAAAGGCTAACGTTACAATATTGGCCATCTTTAAATTATAATCTCCAAGATTTTATTTATGTGGTGCCCCCTATGCAATTTAATAATTGCCTACAAGGAAGTATCTAGGATTATATCCCTCAGAATATAGCTGCAGCTCAGTGCTCCTTTCTTCTCTATCCTATGGGTATCTGTAGTCACCTCAATTCAAATTTAAATAGATTCTGTTATAATACACATTGTCTCACTATGCTCTTGGCTCTAATGTATGAACAACACACTTTTGTTGGATAAATGCTGACTGTCTAGGTCCTCAATTATATTAGATATGCCAGAGTGCCCCAGTTAAGCTTAAGAAGAAATTTGATGAATGAGCCTGGCTGCCTATTTGAATGAGCTGATTTACATGAAGACATTTACTCTAAAGAGATGGAGGAGATGTAGGCGAGTTCCAAGGAGACAGACAGAAAAACTGGAAAATGAGAAAAAACGGTATCTGCTCCCAAGTCTGTCCCAGGGACTAAGTGTGAGCCCTTTGAGAAAGAACCCTAAAAGCCAAAGCTGAAGAGGCTGTTCTTCTAAGGACCAAGATACCTGGACCACAAGAGTCAGGGGAAGAGATGCCCTCCCCATTTTACCTATGAAGCCCTCTCCAAACTTTAGAGGTAATATTTAAATTCAAAATGTCACTGAGTTTGTAGAGAAGAGGTTGCCCAGGATCAATCTGTAGCATAATTCAATATAACACACACCACGTGTTTGCTAACACCATATTTTGAAGCACCTGCCTTAGATTCATCTTCTCAACTATCACTCAAAGCATCTTTACTTTTACCCTCATGGATAATGCAAATGCAATTATCTTACCTAGACAAATGGTTTATAAGCACTGACCTATTGATCAGCACTTGTCTGTAAACATTTTTCTTTCGTTCATTAAGAAATGAAAAAAATAAAAATGAAATTCTCCATGAACCTAAATCAATTCAATTTGAAGAAATTGTTTGTAGATTAAGTAACAGAAAACACAATATTTTTATATTGATGGCTACTGTTGACAATGGGTATTTACCTTTTCATTTTTATAAATATATTTTTTACTTTGCAAGGATACTTACCTCTTCCCCTTACCTATCTAGAGAATGTTGATCCACTCTTCAGGGTGATCACCATTAATTCTTCATTTATTATATTGGCTCTATCTGCCCCCACCCCAGCACCTTTTATTGCCACTATGAGGTACTATTGGAATAAGACTCCCATTATTCATTAATAATCAATAATGGAAAAACAAGTTCTACCTTTTAAGATGTACTTGCAAGTAACAGAAAACCCATTTCAATGGATTTTTTTTGAAGGTAAAGAAAAATGACTGGCTTATGTAACTAAGAATTCAGGCTTCAAGTGTTGTATGAACAAACTGTTTATCTGTGTTCCACACTCCTTTGTGTGTTGGCTTTATTCTTAGATTGGCTTCCCTCATGGAAACAAATTGCTTTAATAGTACTTTTGTTCAGTCATTTAAGAAAGAAGACCCTCTCTCTTCTTCTGGATAATGCTCTATGCAGCTGTGAAGCCTGAAACAAACCTAAATAATTATTTTGACCTGGGGAATTCTCTACTCTTAACTAGTAGAGGCTGGACTACAACACATACTGGGCCCATCATGGTTGACAGAGGGAGCAAATTATACTATTTGTTTATGTCAATAAGGAGCAGCCATGCAGCTTTTGACTGGCTATTATACAATGGGGAAGGGGTGGAGTGCATTCAGGGAGGTAGTCATAATGATGCAAAAATATTTCAGGATGATTTAATCTGCCTATGGACCACCTAGAAAATGCAGCCTATTTTTGACAGATTAATATCCTGGTATAGCCAATTCAACGTATTAGAGATATTTGCCTTTGCATTTTAAAAATGACCATCAACCACAGTGGCAAAATACTGCATAGAGAGAAGTACCATTAAGGATGAAAGATAGTTCCTGGGGTCCTTTAAATAACACAATGTAGGTAGCCTGCTTTGTGTATGCATAAAGTCAGCTGTATGGCCAGACAGATTAATAGGTTTAATATCACTGCTACATCAGGCCTCCTTTAAATTATTCACTGCATGGAGGGCAGGGGCTTTGGGATAGAATCTGACAAGTGAAGAGATATTAAAATCTTAATTTCAGCAATTTTTAAAGGGTCTCTCCCTTCCATCACTCAACTGGAAGGATTCCTGCATGGGAGGAGGGTCACGATCAATATATTACTAAGTTTGTGAAAACACTCATCCCGATATGTTCAGAAGGTTGATTTTTCTTCTTTAAGACCACAGCTGGAGCACTTCATTATCAAGATGCCTTATTAAGATAATGTAACTCCCAACTTAGTGCAAATGAGAAACTGAGAGGTAATTTAGATACCAGTTGCAGACTAAGCAACACATTTAATAGTAGAATAAGCCTGTCTGCTAGGTAAGACGGAAAGAAATCTCCATACCTTAGCTGCTCTCCCTGGTTTTGTGTAATGCATCAAGACTCACAGGTAAGGAAAGTTTTAAATTGCCACCTAATCCACCTCTGCTCAAATCCACGGCTCATAACTGCAGGAGGCACTACATGCTAGTCTCTAGCAGAAGCTGACAAATCACCCCCAAACTCCCTGGCCCATTCTTGCAGATCTTTGTACTTAGGAAGGGTGAATCTAATTTTCTGCATCTGAGTTAATTCTCTTTTAAACTTTACCTGGTGAAGAAGAGCTATGGTTATCAGTAAATCAGACTATGTGCTGGGTCCCTCCTTATATTCTTAGTCCTTATAGCACCTCTACCAGGTGGGTATTATTATCTATCATAAAAAGAAACAGCAGATTAACAACTTCTCCAAAATCACCTGGAAGATTACAGAACACTGTAATCTACCATTAAACTCAGTGATCTTTCCCACATTTCTCCCACCCTTAAGAGGGACACTATGTTTTTCCTTTTAGTGCAACTCCAATTTACTTCACGCTTTACTTTAGAAAACTGAATCCCAACACTTGAATCCTCCAGGTTCTCCACATTTATTTATTCATCAAATATTTACTGAACATAAACTTTGTTCCTGGAACTGCACCAGACTCTGGGCATATCATGAGAGAGCACCTTCCCTCCTTTGCTGGAGCTGACAAAATTGTGGAGGAGACAAAGATTAATCAGAATCGCACAATGAAAAGCATCATTACAATTTGCGAGAAAAATATTATGTGGCAAATTACAGTGTTCTGGGAGAGCACACAATAGGGGTGAAGAAATATTACTGAGGATGCAATCTTAGAGCTGAGATCAGCATGACGAGCAGGAGTTATACAGAAAATAGAAGACTGGGGGAAGACTAATTCCAGCACCACACCAGAAAAGAAAATCTGAAAAATGCCCCTATGCAAAACAGCTATAAATGAAAGATAAGATGTATAGCTTAGTAGTCAAAAAGGTAAGTGGAGAATAACTAAGAGCCAAGAGTAAGAAGAACATGTGAGCTGATGCCTCAGCAGCCCCATGGTGGGTAAGGGTAAGGGGAGAAAGAAGGTGGTTGTTGGCTTCATTAAAACAAAGGACATTATCATCCAACAGCCCTGAGACTAGGACACAGGAAATTTTATGTTCTCAGTATAAATCCAGGACTCACATCCAAGGATACCAGAAATTGGATACTGTCAGTAAAAGGGTGGAGTAGCAAAAAAAAAAATCCAACTTCTGTGGGAGAGTGACACAGAGGAAGTTTTTCTGCCTTACCATGGCCTTAGGTGGGACAGAAGCAATAGATTCCCTTAAGAATTGATAACCACTGACAGGTTTAAGATTTTTAAATTTACTACAATAAAAGGTATTCCTGAGCTGGTGAAATTCCTTCAATGCCTAGCAAAGACAAATGCAAAGCAGCTCTGTAGTGCCCCTGCTTCAATCCAGGATATATGGATTCCTATGGATAAAGCACTGCCAAATATTAGCCCTCAATCTAAAATTTCAAAGCATAGAAGTGGGGGAAAACTACCATCAGAAAAAAAAATTATGGAAAAAAACCAGAGAGGAGATGGTTTGCTGACTTCACAAAACGAAAGAAATATCTTATGCAAGTAAGAAGTTAAAAGTAACTTGAGGAAAAAATACATTTTCTGCAAAGGAATAATAGACAAAACTATGCTTCCTGATAGCCATAAAAGAAGCCAGAAGGCAGCTGGAATATTACAAAGTGTGAGAGAAAAAAACTAAACTTAGAATCCAAGACTTAGGGCAAAATAAAGACACTTTTACATAAAGATGAATTCACCAAAAAAAAAAAAAAAATGGATTTAAGAACATACTTCTGGAAGAATAGAAGAACCCCTGAAGTTGATCTGAGATGTAAAAAAAAGGATAAGAAGCAAAGATATGAATATATACATTGGTGAATCCAAACAAGTATTGACTAAATAATAACCACAAAGCTAACTTAGAATATTTAAAAAAAAAAAAAATCACAAGGTAGAACCAATACAGAAAATATTGACATGTAAGACAGCAGTGAATGAGCAGAGTTGAATACTGTTTGAGAGGAGGAAAATTGTTTTGGCAAAGTCTAACGTTAATCAATCTGATGAGAGGAGGAAAATTGTTTTGGCAAAGTCTAACGTTAATCAATCTGATCAGAATATGTCTTGAAGTGGGTTTATTTGGATTTATTCTATCTGGCCAAGAGGCCAAAAACAACAGAAAATTATGAAGCATATGAAGAAATGAGAAGACATGGATAACCCAAAATGCCCAAACTAAAAAAAAACAGAAAAGACACAGAACTTGGAGAAATTGATCAAAGAAGTAATCACAAACATCCATATCATGGCTCAGAATATAAAGGACATCAAGAAGAACCTAGAAGAGCATAAAGAATAACTTGCAAGAGTAAATTTAAAAAAAATAGATCTTATTGAAATAAAAGAAACTGCTGATCAATTAAAAAGATTCTTGAGACACATAACACCAGATTTGAAGAAGTAAAGGAACAAATAAGCAAACTTGAAGATAGTGTGTTGGAAAGTGAAAGCACAAAAGAATGAATGGTGAAAAAAATAAAAACATGTGAAACGGATCTCAGGGAAATGATGGACAACACAAAGTGCACAAATATAAGAATCATTGGTGTTCCAGAAGGAAGAGAAGGGTAAAGGGCTAGGAAGAGTAATCAAAGAAATTGTTGGGGAAAACTTCCCAACCATGCTAAATGACAGAGATGAAAAATCAAAGATGCCTGGCGAACTCCAAATAGAATAAATCCAAATAAAACCACTCTGTGACATATTCTGATCAGATTGTCAAATGCTGAAGAGAAGGAGAAAGATCTGAGAACAGCAAGAGAGAAGCAATTCACCACATTAACGGGAAATAGCATAAGACTAAGTAGTGACTACAAAGCAGGCAAAATGAGGGTGAGAAGGGAGTGGTATGACATATTTAAAATTCTAGAAGAGAAAAATTGCCAGCCAAGAATTCGTTATCCAGCAAAGCTCTCCTTCAAAATTGAGGGAGAGCATAAAATTTTCAAACAAAACAAATGAAGACAGAGTATGCTAAAAAGAGACCTGCCCTACAAGAAATACTAAAGGGAGCTCTACCAGATGAGAAAAAAGGAGAGAGACGTCTGGAGAAGGGTACAGAACTGAAGAGTTTTAGTAAGGGTTCCTTAAAGGAAATAAAAACAGAGAGTGGGAAAAATACATCTGACAATAAGACTGAAGGATATGACGACTGATCAAACAACTGCCTTCACAGTAATAACACTGAATGTGAATGGATTAAACTCCCCAATTAAAAGATATAGATTGGCAGAATGGATTAAAAAACATGAACCATCAAAATGTTGCTTACAAAAGACTCATCTTAGACCCAGTGATGCAAAAAAATTGAAAGTGAAAGGGTGGAAAAAATATTCCATGCAAGCTACAGTCAAAAGAAAGCAGGGATAGAAATATTACTTTCAGATAAAATGGACTTTAAATGCAAGAATGTCATAAGAGACAAAGAAGGACATTATATACTAATAAAAGGGACAATTCACCAAGAAGAAATAACAATCAAATGTTTATGCCCCCAACCAAGGTGCTCCAAAGTACATGAGACAAATATTGGCAAAACTGAAGGAAGCAATAGATGTTTCCACAATAATTGTGGGAGACTTAAATACAACACTCTATAGATAGATAGATAACTCAGATGGAGAACCAGTAAGGAAATTGAGAACCTAAACAATCTGTTAAATGAATTTGACTTGACATATATAGAGCATTACATCCCAAATCACCAGGACATACATTTTTCTCTAGTGCTCATGGAACTTTCTCCAGGATAGATCATATGCTGTGGCATAAAACAAGCCTCAATAAATTTAAAAAGATTGAAATTATCAAAGCATATTCTCTGATCACAGTGGAATACAACTAGAAATCAATAACCAAAGATCTAGAACATTCACAAATATCTGGATGTTAAACAACGCACTTCTAAACAATCAAAGGGTCAAAGAGGAAATTGCAAGAGAAATTGCTAAATATCTGGAGACAAATGAAAATGAGAACACAACATATCAAAACTTATATGATGCAATGAAGGCAGTATTGAGGGAGAAATTTATGGCACTAAATGCATATTATTAAAAAGGAAGAAAGAACTAAAATCAAACTAATGAACAACTGAAGAAGCTAGAAAATGAACAGCAAACTAACCCTAAAGGAAAAATCAAATGATCATCTCAATAGATGCTGAAAAAGCATTTGACAGAACCAGCATCCTTTTTTGATAAAATCACTTCAAAAGGTAGGAATTGAAGGAAACTTCCTCAATATGATAAACAGCATATATGAAAAATCCACAGCCAGCACAGTACTCAATGATGAGAGACTGAAAGCCTTCCCTGGAAGATCAGGAATGAGGCAATGATGCCCACTGTCACCAATGTTAATCAACATTGTGCTAGAAGTGCTAGCCAGAGCAATACAGAAAGACAAACAAAATGCATCCAAATTGGAAAGGAAGAAGTAAAACTGTCACTTTTTGCAGATGATATCATCTTATATCTGGAAAACCCTAAGAAATTGGTGTCACAACTACTTAAGCTAATAAACAAATTTAGCAAAGTGGCAGGATACAAGATTAATGCACAAAAGTCAATAATGTTCCTATACACTAAAAATGACCTAACTGAAGAGTCACTCAAGAAAAAGATACCATTCTCAATTGCAACTAAAAAATTCAAATACCTGGGAATGAACTTAACCAGGGATGTAAAAGACCTCTATACAGAAAATTATACATCTTCAGTAAAAGAAATTAGAAGGGAACCCAAGGGATGGAAAAATATACCATGTTCCTGGATAGGAAGGTTAAATGTTGTTAAGATGTCAATCCTACCCAAACTGATCTACAGGTTCAACACAATTCCAATCAAAATTCTAACAACCTACTTCGTAGACTTGGAAAAGCTAGTTATCAAATTTATTTGGAAAGGAAAGATGCCTTAAATTGCTAAAAACATTCTAAAAAAGAACAATGAAATGGGAGGACTTATCCTGACTTTGAAGCTTACTATAAGCCACAGTAGTCAAAACAGCATGGTATTG
This sequence comes from Choloepus didactylus, assembly GCF_015220235.1. NCBI lineage: Eukaryota > Metazoa > Chordata > Mammalia > Pilosa > Megalonychidae > Choloepus > Choloepus didactylus. The sequence continues at coordinate 122,474,360 of NC_051312.1, read as the reverse complement.
GCACAAAAATCGACATATTGATCAATGGAAATGAATTGAGAATTCAGAAATAGACCTCCATGGTGGACTAATTTTTGATAAGGCCCCCAAATCCACTGAACAGGGACAGAAGAGTCTCTTCAACAAATGGGGCTGAAGAACTGGATGTCCATATCCAAAACAATGAAAGAGGCCCCCTACCTCACACTCTACACAAAAATTAAGTCGAAGTATGATCAAAGACCTCAACATAAGAGTACCATCAAACTCCTAGGAGACAATGTAGGGAAACATATTCAAGACCTAGTATTAGGAGATCACTTCTTAGACCTTACACCCAAAGCACAAGCATTGAAAGAAAAAAATAGATAAAAGGGAACTCCTCAAACTTAAAATTTCTTTACCTGAAAGGAATTTGTCAAAAAGGTAAAGAGGCAGTCAACTCAAAGGGAAAAAATATTTGGAAACCGTGTATCTGATGAGACTGATATCTTGCATATATAAAGAAATCCTACAACTCAATGACAATAGTACAAACAGCCCAATTATAAAATGGGCAAAGTATATGAAAAGACATTTCTCTGTAGAGGAAATACAAACGGCTAAAACACACATGAAAAAAATGTTCATCTTCACTAGCTATTAGGGAAATGCAAATCAAGAGCACAATGAGATATCACCTCAAACCAATAAGAATGGCTGCCATTAAACAAACAGGAAACGACAAATGCTGGAGAGGATGTGGAGAAATTGGAACTCTTATTCATTGCTGGCGGGGCTGTATAAGGGTACAGCCACTCTGGAGGACAGTTTGGCTATTCCTCAGAAACCACATATCGAGTTATTTTATGATCCAGCAATCTTACTTCTTGGTATATACCCAAAAGATTTGAAAGCAGTGAAATGAACAGATATTAGCACACAATTGTTCATAGTGGCATTGTTAACAGTTCCAGACATGGAAACAATTCAAATGTCCTTCAACAGATGAGTGGATAAACAAAATGTGGCATATACACAAGATGGAATACTATGTGAGAGTAAGAAGGAACGAGGTTGTGAACCATATGACAACATGGATGAACCTTGAAGACATAATGCTGAGTGAAATAAGCCAGACACGAAAGGAGAGATATTGTATATTACCAATAATGTGAACTCTGTGAAAAATGTAAAACAAGTGTCTTAAAAAGTAGAATATAAGGGACCTAGAGATAGTCAGAACCTAATGAAGGGTTATTATCTGTACACAATCTCATATGCACAGATGTGATAATTAAGGTGATCTTAATGGTATGGGAATGGTCAGGTATGACTATGGTACATTAATGGGATTCATCCCTTGAGATTTGTTCTATAGATGTTTATTGAATTGTGCCTTGAAGGCCTTCACCTTTCTGTATATACTTGGATTACATAATAAGGAAAGAACTGAAATTGTGGAACTGTAACCATAACAATTTTTGACATTACCTATGTGACTGCTTGTTGAGCTCTATCTCAAGAGATGACACCTTTCTGTATATATATTTTACAATAATGGAAATGGCTGATACTGTGGAACTGTGACCCATGGCATTCTTTGAGTTTTGATCCCTAACTACTTGTGAAATCATACATTGATGAATATTATCACTATTAAGTATATATGTTAAAGTTTACAATAAAAAAAAATAAAAAATAAGATTAAAAAACATACCACACCAATACTAAGGTCAATATTAGGGGGGAATAAAGGAATGGTGGTTTTTGTTTTTTGGTTTTTGGTTTGTAGTGATGAAAATGTTCTAAAATTGTGGTCATGAATGCACAACTATGTATGACACCGTGAGCCATTGATTATATACTTTGGTTGGATTGTATGATGTATGAATACATCTCAATAAAATTGCATTTTTAAAAAAGTAAAAAAAAAAGATAAAATTTATAAACAGAAATAAACTTTAAAACTGCCAAATATAGAAAGAGAAAAACTTGGGACTAAAGAAACCTTGACCAATACAAGGAAACAGGAAAAGAGAATAAAAAATGGGATGTGCAGATATCCAAATATATCACTAATGGCAATAATTTAAATCAGTTAATATTACCTGTCAAATAATAAGACATATATTAATGAAAGATGCTTTGTTCATTTTCTGACAACATGGCATCAGGAATCATGTTCAAGAATATTTACAGAAGTATTGTTAGAAAGCAAAAAACTAAAATAATCCAAATGTTCCCCAACAATAGAATGATTAAGTCAGTTATGGTTCTGTTAAATGATCTACAACAGAGCATGTAAAATTAATGAAATAAAGTACAATGCAACAATAGTAAATCTCTAAAACAATGTTGATTGAGAGAAACAATTCTAAAAAACACATATAGCATGATTTTATTTATATAAGTTTCAAAATCAGGCAAATCTAAGTATGTATTTTAGGGACAGATGAACACATAGGTACTAAAACTACAAAGAAAAGGCAGAGATAGGTTTAACTCAAAAGGGGACATACAAATGCCCCCCCACCAAAAAAAAAAAAAACCACAAACATGAAAGGTGATCAACTCACTAGCAATTATGGAAATGCCAATTAAGACAATGATATCCCATTTCAAATCAGCTGTTGGCAAATATTTAAAACTGTCAAAAAAAAAAAAAAAGTTTGGCAGAGAGTCCATGTCCCCTAAATTCAGCAATTCCAGTCCTAGTTCCATACCCAGGAGAAATTCATACATCTGTTCACAAGGATACATGTACAAGAATGGGTAAAGTGTGATAAAGTCACAATAGACTTTTAATTAATTAGCTAGTGCTAGAATTACATGTACCCATATTGTTCAACATCATAAGAGTGGCTACTTCCTATGAGGGAAATGGAGTTCACAAGGCTTCACCGTATCTGTACTATTTTCATATTTATATCTTAAAAGAAAGTGAACTGAAGAAGATCTGGCAAAATGAGATTTGTTAAGGATAAATGTTGATATGGCACATGGGTGTTAATTAGATTATGCTCTATATAATTTTTCTATGCTTGAAATGTATTAATATTTTAATAAGATAAGAATAAAAACGAAAGAGGGCAGGACAAGATGGTGGTGTAGAGAGGTATGGAATTTAGTTTGTCCTATGAGGCAGCTACTAAATAGCCAGGAACAGTCTGGGACAAATGTTTGGGAGACTTCTGTGACCAGGCACACTTCGTACACCAGCCTGGAATGGGTAGAAGAGTCAAGATCACAGCACAGAACTGAAAGTAAAGTCTCCCACGTTGTGGAGGTGGGTGTCCCTCCCCTACTCTCACTGCAGGCTCTTTGGAGGTCACTCCCCCATGAGAAATAGAAGCAGTCTCTACTAGGAGCAAGGGATGGAAAACTCAACCAAGTTCCAACTACAGATTTGATTAACAAAATCAGACAGATGAATACAAGCTCCAAGCAAAGATAAATGTGCAAAGCATGTTCAGAAGAATCCCAGAGGTCACTCCCCAACAGAGAGGAGGCAGAGCTAGCAAATAAAAAATAATAGTAAAATAAATAACAGAGGCTTTTGGAGTTGGCAAAGCTCAGAATACTGGAATATGGCTGTGCCCCAAGAAAGGGGGCACACAGGGCTAGGTACCAACTCCAGCTCTTGACTGGTGAACCTGGGGCCTCTGATCAGCTCTGAAAAGGACTTTTTTTTTTTTTAACTTTTTAGCAGCCCATTAAAGAAAGTGGCAGGCATTTTCAGTTGTCAGCACTGCCCCCAGGTAAGGGTGAAGTTAAGTTATGTCTGAGAGACAAAGTAACTAGTCAAGTGAAGGAGATAATTTCCTGAAGAGAGTATCTTCCCCAAGAAAAGATGTGGGCAGGGCCCAGCACAAGAGGTGGCTCTCATTCATAGAATTTAGACCTCAGGGGCTAGAAAAAACAAACAGTTTAAGCCTGCTTCTGCCTCAGCCTCAGCCTCAGCCTCAGACACACCCATAGCAGAAAAGGGACTGCTGAGAATTAAAGGCACTGTACCACTTTACACCAGTGGGGAACTGTGGGATGACAAATACCACCTGCTAGGCAGGATAGGAAAAGCACAGAATCAAGAGCCTTCACAGGAAAGGCTGACAATTTGCTGGGTCTCATTACCCCCACCAAGGGAAACTTGATACTGATCACACCCCTTCCTGAGTACTGAGCCTCCCTTGTCTGAGAAAATCTAATTGGGGTTGATCCTATCTAGGGAGACCCTCCTCAAAAACAAACAAACAAAAAAACAAAAAACCTTCCATATAGGCAAGGCAAAAAAACAGAAAAAACAAGAGCTGAAAAATTCTGATCAGATAAACAGAAGCTATGCTAGAGGTCTAGATTAAGTTGAACTGAATGTCAAAGAACAGATAGAGAACCCAGCCAACAAGAAAACACTAGTTAAAAGAGAAAATGATCACCAGAATAAACTAATCAAGGAAATCAGATGCCTAGACAGCAGGAAAAAATCACAAGTCATGCTAGGAAGTACAAAGATATGGCCCAGACAATGAACAAACTAACACTTCAAATGCGATACAGGAGTAGGAACAACTAATTAAAGAGGTTCAAACAAATCTTCTAAATTAAATCAAGGAGTTGAAGGAAAATATGGCAAAAGAGATGAAGGATATAAAGAAGACACAGGGTGATTATACAGAAGAACACAAAATCTTGAAAAAAACAAATGACATAACTTATGGATTTGAAAAACACAATAGAAGAGATGAAAAACACAATGGACACATACAACTTTGAAGAACTCTGAAGAGGCAGAAGAAAGGATTAATGAATCAGAAGACAGGGTATCTGAAATCCTACACACAATAGAACAGATAGGGAAAAGAATGGAAAACTCTGAGCAGGGTCTCAGGGAATTGAACGACAACACGAAGCACACAAATATACATGTTATGGGTGCCCCCAATGGAGAAGAGAAGGTAAAAGGGGCAGAAACAATAATGGAGGAAAAAAAAAATCCCTGAAAATTTCCCATCTCTTATGAAAGACATAAAATTATACATCCAAGAAGCACAGCATACCCCAAACAGAATAGATCCGAATAGAACTTCTCCAAGACACTTACTAATCAGACTTACTAGCCAAATGCCAAAGACAGAGAAAATTCTGAAAGCAGAAAGGGAAAAGTGCTCCATCACATACAAGGGAAGCTTGATAAGACTATTGTGGAAATCTCAGCAGAAATCATGGAGGTGAGAAGGCAGTGGTATGATATGTTTAAGATACTGAAAGAAAAACCGCCAACCAAGAATTCTATATCCAGCAAAACTGTCCTTCAAAAATGAGGCAGACTTTAAAATATTTTCAGAAAAACAGACACTGAGAGAGTTTGTGAATAAGTGACCTGTTCTACAAGAAATACTAAGCAAAGTACTACAGGAAGATAGGAAAATATAGGAGAGAGTGATTGGGAGAAGAGTTTAGAAAAGAACATTATCAGGAAGGGTATATATAGAGAAAAAATAAGATATGACATATAAAATCCACAAGATAAAATGGTAGAAGACTGCACTGCCTTTACAGGAATAACATTAAATATTAATGGATTAAACTCCCCAATCAAAAGACATAGATTGGCAGAATGGATTAAAAAAAAACAAAAACAAAAAAAACAGGACCAATCTAAATGCTGTCTACAAGAGACTACTTTAGACCCAAGGACAAAAATAAGTTGAAAGTGAAATATTAGGAAAAGATAGTTCACAGAAACAACAAACAGAAAAGATTGGGGGTAGCTAAATTAATATCAAAGTAGACATCAAATATAAAATAATTAAAAGAGACAAAGAAGGACACTACGTATTAATAAATGGGAAAATTTATGAAGACATAAAAATCATAAATATTTATGCACCAAGCCAGAGTCCCCCAAAATACACGAGGCAAACACTGACAATACTGAAGGGAGGAGTAGACATCTTTACAATAATTGTTGGAGATTTCAATACACCATTCTCATCAATGGATAGAACATCTAGACAGAAGATTAATAAGGAAAAAGAGAACATGAATAGCATGATAAATGAACTACACTAACAGACACTTATAGAACATTGTACCCCACAACAGCAAGATATACATTTTTCTCAAGTGCTCATGGATCATTGTCCAGGACAGACCACATTTTGGGTCACAAAGCATGACTCAAATTTTAAAAGATCAAAATTATTCAAAACATTTTCTCAGATCATAATGGAATGAAGTTGGAAATCATTGACAGGTGGAAGACTGGAAAAATCACAAAGATAGTCAGGCTAAACAACACACTCAAAGAACCAGTAGGTCAAGGAAGAAATTAGAAATCAGCAAATATCTCAAGGCAAATGAAAATAACAACACAACGTATCAAAACTTATGGGATTCAGCAAAAGCAGTGCTCAGATGGAAATTTGTCACCCTATATGCCTATATTAAAAAAGAAAGAGTAAAAATCAAAGAATTAGCTGCTCACCTGGAAGAACTAGAGAAAGAATAGCAAACTAACCCCTAAGCAAACAAAAAGCAAGAAATAACTAAGATTAGAGTAGAAATAAATGAATTTCAGTCAACAAAGTCAGAAGATTGTCCTTTGAGAAAATCAGTAAAATTGATGGAAACTTAGCTAGGTTGACAAAGAAAAAGAGGGAGGATACAAATAAATAAAATCAGAAATGGAGGGGTGACATATCTACTGACCCCACAGAAATAAAGGAGATAATGAGAGAGTACTCTGAGAAACTATATGGTAACAGAATAGCCAACTTAGATGCAATGGAAAACTGCCTAGAAAAGCATGAACAACCAGTATTGACTCAAGAAGGAATAGAAGACCTCAACAGACCAATCACAAGTAAAGAGGTTGAGAACCACCCACCCACCCCCCCCCCAAAAAAAGTCCAGGACCAGATGGCTTTACATGTCAATTCTACCAAGCATTCAAGAAAGAATTAGTACCAACCTTACTCAACTCTTAGAAAAAAAAAAAAGAAAAGAAAAGAAAAGAAAAGTTATCTAAACCATTCTATAAAGTCAACATCATCCTAATGCCAAAGCCAGACAAAGATTCCACAGGAAAAGAAAATTAAAGACTAATCTCTTTAATGAATATAGTTGAAAAAATCATTAACAAAATATTTGTATATTGAATCCAGCAGCATATTAAAAGAATTATACACCATGACCAAGTGGGTTTTATTCTGGTATGCAAGGCTGGTTCAACTCAAGAAAATCAATTAATGTACTATACCACATCAATAAATCAGAGGGGAAAACACGATTATTCCTATTGATACAGAGAGTGCATTTGGCAAAATTCAGCATCCTTTCTTGATGAAAACAATTCAAAGGAGAGAAATAGAAGGAAACCTCCTTGATATGATAAAGGGAATATACAAAAAACCACAGCTAACATCATGCTCAATGGGGAAATACTGAAAACTTTCCCTCTAAACTCAGAAAGATGGCCACTGTCACCACTGTTATTCAACATTGTGCTGGAAGTTCTAGCTAGAGCAATTAGGCAAGAAAAAGAAATATAAGGCATCCAAATTGGAAAGGAAAAAGTAAAACTTTCATTGTTTGCAGATAACATGATCCTATATGTAGAAAATCCTGAAAAATCTATAGCAAAGCTACTACAGCTAATAAATGAGTACAGCAAAGTGGCAGGATATGAGTTCAATGTGCAAAAGTAGTGTTGTTCTACACTAGTAAGGAGCAATCTGAGGAGGAAATCAAGAAAAAATTCAATTTAGAATAGCAACCACATGAATCAAATATTTAGGAATAAATTTATTTATCTGTAGAAAACTACAAAAAATTGATAAAAGAAATCAAGGAAGACCTAAATAAATGGAAAAACATACTGTGTTCATGGATTGGAAATCTAAATACGGTTAAGATGTCAATTGTACACAAATTCATTTATAGATTCAATGCAATACCAGTTAAAATCCCAACAACTTACTTTGCAGAAACAGAATAACCAATAATCAAATTTATTCAGAAGGGCAGCATGCCCCAAATAGCTAAAAATATGTTGAGAATGAGGAATGAAGTGAGAGATCTCATACTACCTAACTTTAAAGCATATTACAAAGCTACAGTGGTCAAAATAGCATGGTACTGGCATAAAGATATGTATGCTGACAATGTAATTGAATTGACTGTTCAGAAGTAGACCCTCTCATCTCTGAACAACTGATCTTTGATAAGGCAGACAAGTCAACTCAACTGGGACAGAGCAGCCTCTTCAACAAATGGTGCTTGCAGAACTGTGCATCCATATCCCAAAAAATGAAAGAGGACCCTTATCTCACACATTATACAAAAATTAACTCAAAATACATCAAAGACCTAAACATTAGAGCTTTTAGAAGAAAACTTTTAGAAGAAAATGTAGGGGAGTATCATAAAGCTCTTGTGATAGGAGGTGATTTCCTAGACCTTACACCCAAAGGACAAGCAATGAAAGAAGAAAAAGATAAATGGGATCTCCCCAGAACTGAATATTTATACACCAAGGACTTGGTCAGGAAAGTAAAAAGGCAGCCTACGCAATGGGAGACAATATTTGGAAACCACATATCAGATAAGGGTTTAATATCCAGAATATATAAAAAGATCCTGCAACTCAACAACAAAAACACAAACCACCCAATTTAAAAATGGGCAAACGACATGGATAGACAGCTCTCCAAAGAGGAAATAAAAATGGCTGAAAACCATATGAAAAGATGCTCAACTTCACTAGCTATTAGAGAAATGGAAATCAAAACCACAATGAGACATCATCTCACACATACTACAATGGTCATTATTAAAAAAAACAGAAAACTCTTAAGTGCTGGAGAAGATGTGGAGAAAGAGGTGAACTTATTCACTGGTGGTGGGAATGTAGAATGGTGCAGCCATTCTGGAATGCAGCTTGGCAGTTCCTCAGAAAGTTAAGTACAGAATTGCCATATGATCCAGTAATCCCATTACTAGGTATATACTCAGAGGAACTGAAAGCAGGGAAATGAATGGACATTTGCAAACTGATATTTATTGTGGCATCATTCATGATTGTCAAGAGATATAAAACAGCCCAAGTGTCCATTAATGGATGAGTGGATAAACAAACTTTGGTATATACATATGACAGAATATTATGCAGCTGTATAAGAGGGAATAAAGTCATAACATATGCAACAATGGGGAAGAACCTTGAGGACATTATGTTGAGTGAAATAAGCCAGAAGCAAAAGGACAAATACTGTATGGTCTCATTAATATGAACTAATTATAATGAGCAAACTCTGAGAGTTAAAGTTGAGAACACAGGTTATCAGAAAACAGAAAATAGAGATTGGGCATTTGGTGCTGAAGGAGTATAGAATGTTAAAGAAGACTGACTGTAAAGACTCAGAAATGGATAGCCCAATACTGAGTGATGGCAGCACAATACTGTAAGTATAATGAACAAAGCTGAGTATGAGTATGGTTGAAAGTGGAAAGCTAGGGGCATGTATGACACCAGTACGAAAGACAGAGGATAAAAACTGGGACTGCATAACAGTGAAACCTAGAGTGGACAATGGTGGTGATTTAATGTACAAATATAAGAAAGTTTTTACATGGGGGAGAACAAATGAATGTCACTATTGCAAGGTGTTAAAAATTGGATGTTATATGGAAAAAATACAATTCATACAATCTAGGGTGTGTAGTTAACAGTAACATTGTAATGTTCTTTCATTAATTGTAACAAAGGCTATAAACCAAACCTAAATGTCAATAAGAGGGGGATACAGGGAGGGGTATGGGATTCATGTTGTTGATGTTGTTTCTCTTTTTTTTTCTCTCCGTCTTCCTTTGTGGAAGAAATGAAAATGTTCTCATACAGATCGTGGTGGTGAATGCATATCTATATGATTGTACCAGAAGCCATTGATCATATACTTAGGATGGATTGTATGGTGTTCGAATAAAGCTGTTTAAAGAATAAACAGAAAGGTACAAGTACTGGAGAAGATGTGGTGAGAGAGGTATACCTATTCACTATTGGTAGGGAAGTAGAAATGTGCAGCCCCTCTGGAGAGCGTGTGGTGGTTTCACAGGAGGCTAAGTATAGGATGATCATATGATTCTGCAACCCCACTATTAGGTATATACTTGGAAGAATGAAAGCAGGGACAGGCATGGACATTTTCACACTGGTGTTTATGGTTGCAGTATTCATGATTTGCAATGGATGGAAGTGGCCTAGGGATACATCAACTGATGAAAAGAAGGGTGAACTGTGATGTATACATACAACAGACTATCAAGCTGCTGCAGGAAGGAATGAAGAACAACACATGCAATTAGGTGAATGAACCTTGAGAACATTATTTTGAGTGAAATAAACCAGAAACCAAACGGCAAATATTGTACGGTCTCCCTAATATAAACTAACTACAATGAACAAACTCAGAAGTGAATTTGAGAGCATAAGATATGAGGGGATAGAAAGTGGGCAGAGATTAGGCAATCAATGTTTAAGAAGTACAGAATGTACAATAAGACTCATTGTAAAGGTTCCTAGATTGTAAGCTCTTACAGCAGTCACATCTCTCCCGAGTTTTAAATGTTATTTCTATTATTTCTAAATTCTGAGACGATGTGTTCTTCATGTATAACCTAGTAATTCCCTGAAACTTTGGGTATCTGTGTGACAACTGAGACTCAGAGTTAGAGTTCCACAGCTCTGAAAGTCAGCATTATCCATATAGCAAGTGTTAAAGAAGCCGAGAAAGAGATCAGACTTCAATTAGAGATATGAATGAAATGGACCTCGTTAGGACTAAGGTAAATCAGAATCCAGGGTAAAAGATTATATAGTCTGCATTTTTAAACCTCAAATCCTGTGTGAGATCAAAGGAAGAGACAAATTTATTTGGTCCAAAATTTATATTCTCTGTAGCACACTATCTAATTTAACCTGTCTGGTCAGTTTATTTAAACAACACAATTACATGGAACCTAGAATAAAGAATGAGATCTTGTTATTCTGTACAGGTCAATGTAATACCCCAATACATTCCCGAGTATTTTGGGCAGAAGATAAAAAATTGTTTGCAAAGCCCTCTTGAGGGACTTGGGAAAAAGCTAGAACTATTAAATGCCCCCACCTGGGGAATTCCTGATATTCTCTCAAGCATTAGGGACTCCCAATTTAATCAGCCAAGCCCTTGATCTTGAAACTTGCCCTTATAAAACTTATTTCTGCTATGGTGAGCTAAGCCTACTTATAATTTTATTGAAGTGTCACCTCCAGAGACCTCTTTTGTTGCTCAGATGTGGCCTCTCTCTCCCAACCAACTCTGCAAATAATCTCACTACCCTCCCCGCTATGTGGGACATGACTCCCAGGAATGAGTCTGGCCCCAGCATCATGGGATTGAGAAAGCCTTCTTGACCCAAAGAGGGAAAAGAAATGAAACAAAAAGTTTCAGTAGCTAAGAGATTTCAGAAAGACTCGAGAGGTCATTCTGGAAGTTATTCTTATGCATCATATAGACATTCCTTTTCAGTACTGGGATAGCTAGAAGGAAATACCTGAATCTGTTGAACTGTAATCCAGTAGACTTGATTCTTGATGATGATTGTATAACTTTATAGCTTTTATTATGTGCACACTCCCTTTATCCAGTGTATAGGCAGATGAGTAATAAAAGAAAAAAATAATAGGGGGGCATAAGGGTATTGAAATGTTTGGGGTATTCTTTTGCATTTTTATTTTTTTATTTTTAGAGTAATGAAAATGTTCTAAAATTGATTGTGGTGATGAATGCACAACTACATGATAATTCTGTAAACCATTGATTGTAGATTTTGGATGGATTATATGGTGTGTGAATATGTCTCAATAAAATTGGGGAAGGTTGTATACAATTTCTAGGCATAGGAAGCAATATACTATTCTGATTTCCTGGAATGATCCCCTTACTTCTCTGATTTGTAAAATCTGACTCATCTCAACATTCACCTCAAGTATCACCTCCTCTATGATCTATTTCTTGTTACAAAGAAACAGTAACCACCTTAACTGTACCTAAACTCTATATCACATTGTCTGCAAAATGCACAGTTGCATCAGGAAGGGAATTTCTCCCCATTTTTATTTTCCAAGGGTCTCACAACCACTGTTAGGCACAGTGTAGGTAGTTAATAAACAATTGTTGGTGCAGTTGAAAATGATCCTTTAAGATCCTGAGCCCACCTTCAACCCTATTAGGCAAATTATTCTCTCTGGATTCCATTTCTTTCAATCAAGATAACATATTAATTGCTTACTTATGTCCAAAGAAGTTAGAGTTAGCTGGAAACTTAGAGGTTATTTAGTATACCATACATCTATTTTGTTGAATGCATAGTATAAAATGTACATAGAGCAAAATAAATTCTATAATTTAAAATATCACGAACTCGCTAAGTGTTTCCATTAAAAGGTCCATGTGTATGATCATTAGTAACATTTCTTCTCCACTATGGGTTGGGGTAGGATGGCCTACCACAAAAACTGAGGAGGTTTTAGGACAAAAGTCACAAGTGGTATAATAGAACCTCAGGAGTATGGCATTACTGGTTATTTATGACTGGTGCTCACTCTGGTTAAACTGTTGCGGGTGCCCTACCAGTCATTAAATATTTTGGCTTTCATCCCCGTTTTGGCATATGATGATTTAATCAAATATTTTCTTTAATAGTAAATTCCTGTACATACCACTCAGAAATTGCCAATTTGCAAACAGATAAAATGAAATATACTCAATCCTGAACTTTTATCCAAATTAATGCAGTTTAAAATTTGGGGGGGGGGTGGCAGTTAAAACAACGTTTCATTTTTTCCAAGTGCTTCAGGGTATTTAATAAAGCTCAAATAGCTTTCTATAGTGAAAATACAGAAAGGCAGGCTGACAGAATTCTAGTGCATTATGGATGACTCAGGTGTTAGGTGCATTCACTTTTTATTATCTACATTTTATCCTGTGTGTTTGTGTGAATAGAAATAGGATTTAACATATAGCTTTGCTTAGATTAATGTTTTTAAATTTGTTTTCACAACTTTTATTTGTATGTGGAGGAAAGGCAAAAATGTTAGCCATCTCTAATTAAAGGATATAAAGTTGAGAAACTGATGTATGGGTTTTCCTTCTGCAATCTAGAAAAACAATGCTTTCCTTAAGGAGCTAGTTTAAGACTAGGATCTGATATTCTACAACCAGCATAAACTGTAGGTCCCCGAAAAGAAACGAGTTTGGGCTTTCCAGACGAGATGATAGAGGAAGAGACCAGAAATGTCAAAATTATATAAAACAGAAAAAGACTGAACACTCCTGCTAAATGAGAGAAGTTCTGAAACCACTTTGTGACAAAAGGATCTCTGAGATTTTTCTGTTCAAAGCAGACATTCTGTACTCAGGTAAATGGCTTCCTATGAATCCAAATTTCAACTCCACTCACCAGGGCAGAGTGTACAGAAAGAAAATAAACATCACTTAGGCAAAGAATGTTCTAGATTTTACTGACATCCAAGGTGCTGATACTAAAGGGGACAACTGGGACAGATCTAATACCTGGAGTTGGCTAGAAAAGGTAATCTCCCTTTCTCACTTCCCCAACCCCGGAATTGTTTGAAAGGGGAACAGAAGTATTTGAGTGGTGGAGAGGGCTGAAGATAAAATGGGGTATTTTATCTTCTGGAATCTAGATAAGGGAGGTAAGAATTGGCAATGTCTAGGAAAGATGGGCCAGGAAATTTGTTCTGAAGCAATATTTATATGCCAAGCAGAGTTTTTATTTACTGCTTTATTGTAGGTAGAGATCTACATTTTCTTTTAACTTTATTATTACATTCAATGAGGAGAACAGGATGCTTAGAGAGATCACAAGAAATGCAAATAAGCCATTGGCATTGCCATGATCAGTGAATCTAAACATTGAGATAGTGTCTAGGAGTTTATTGGCACCATCAGAAGACAGATGCAGGGAAACTTACTTCAAGTGTTCAAGAACTTGAATATAGGATTCTCAGATTCTCTCAGTGGAGATGAGATCAAGCACTGCATTCCATTTTGTAATTTCCCTTCATGGGTACTACACACATAGTTACATGAAGTGCGCAACAAGAAGTCTGCCTGCTTGCCAGAAGCGATGGGTGGGGCATCCGATGCTTTATAATAACTTGCCAATATAATACAAGTTGTAATGACTTAGTGACACTGGATCTTTATTTTCATTCTGAACATTTCAAATACACACAAAAGAGAACGTAATATAATGAGCTCCCATATATCAGTCAGATACAAGTTTGTGTCAAACTGGCTTACCTATTCTTTTTTGTTGATAGTTGATTTTCTGACATATAATTTACGCATAGTGAAATATGTAGGTATTATTGTGCAATTTCAAGAGTTTTGACAAGTGTATACACCCATTTAATACATATTCTTATCAATATACATTTTTCCACCACCCCAGAAGTTTTCTCATGTCCCCTTCTAATCAACTCCCACCTGCCATAGGCAACAAATACTTTCATTTCCATTGCAATAGATTCATTTTACCTGTTCTAGAACGTAATATAATTGGAACTATTCAGCAATTGCCCTTATTTTCCGGCTCCTATAGCTGAGAAAAATGTTTTTCGAGTCACCTATGCTGTTGCAGGTGTCAGTAATCCCTCCCTTTTTATTGCTGAATAAAAATTCATTGAATGATATCGGTTTGTTTATCCAGTCTTCTATTGAAGCATATTTGTTTGTTGTTGCTGTTGTGATGGTTGTTTTAGGTTTTCGTCATTATGAATAAAACTGTATCCCCTATCTGAGAGACAGATACTCTGAATTCACACTTTTCCTGTGCTGTGATTTGGTAAGTACGCCCAGGCAGATATCCCCACATAATCTATGACAATGTCTTATTGAAGAAACTGTGTCAGTTGTCTTGTAGCATGTCCCAAATTCTGGAATTATTCGCTTCCTTGCTGGGTCATTAAACTTTTCTTCCGTCTTCCATACTTTCTATGAACTAGGCCCCACAGAGTAACAACTTGATTAGATTTAATTTCAACTTGTTGTCTGCAATAATCATAAATGATACTACATACTTGCAATTACATCACACCAAAACTAAAATGTCTAATTGGTCTACTTTTAGTGGACCAAGGTTGATACCAAGCTTCATCAATGGGTTTAGGTGGTAATAGACTGGATAGGTGTGATAAAGTTCCTTATTTCTAACATGACCGTATTTTTCAGTTATCTTGGAAATGTCTAGGTTTTCTGGAATAGTTCTTTTCATCTGTGTTCCAGTATAATTACTAAGAGAATCTTCTTTCCTTTTTGAAAGTATGCCTGTTTTAGTTACCTTATCCACCAAGATTTCATCTCATAGTTCCACCTATTTACATGACCTTTAACCTGGATCAATTATCTTATTAGAAAGTCCAAAATACTGTTTTGAATACTGTCATTCCTTAAATATTTATTTGGAATTCTTTGTGTCACTGAAATAGAGTTTCCACAAGGAAGAAAGGATGAATACTTAATTCTTTCCTTAAAAATAACAATTTTCAGATTTACTGGTTGGTGCCTTCGTTTCTTCCAAATGTGACCTGATAAAATAGTGCTTTTTGTCTGTATTTATTTTGGATTCTTTTGTTTAGCTATCCACCTCTTTATGGCATATTCTGCAGCTATAAGTTTTATTTTTTTATTCTTCAGATTCAGCCATAATTCATTTAGATGCTGAAATTGTTCCATCTTTGTCCAGTTGGAGCTCCTTCATGTTAGCCCGTCTGTCCTTTAGATGGGAGTCCACTTAACTGTGGTAGTTTTCTTGCTTTCTGGAACACAGTGATATTGCCATCTCTATCCCCTATACTATATTCCTTCTTTCTACCTATAGAAAACCATTTTTAATTACTATTTGGTTTATGTTTTTAGTTGTTTTTTTTTTTTTAATTAGAGAACGTATTTGTATCCTGGCCCTTTATTACCTAAAGGTAATATACTATCATAATACTGTTCTGCACTTTGTTTCTTGTTTTTTTTTTCATTTAACAGAGTTTACCAGTACATAGAAATTGTCCACATTCCTTTTTACAGCTGTTAATATTATACTGTGTGAATGCACCAGAAATTATTCAGATAGTCTGGATTTTGGGACTTAGCTGGCATAGGAGCTTTCTGAAGGATTTAAGTTTTAGAAGAATAAACTTAGTGAGTGAAACTTTTATAAAGTCTCAGGGATCTGGGTATTCTTTAAGGTTTTGGGGACTACTGTTGACTTGAGCTTATCACACATTTAGCATATCTAGGTGAAGCCTGCATAGGAGTAACCTCCAGGAGACTCTCTTACAGATGTCTTACCATTTTTAATGCAAAAATTCAAAAGTTTTTTGTTCAAATCTTAGATCATCTAGCATATCCATCTTTTATTGCTTCTTATATTAATGTTACTTTATTCCTATTTATATCTCAGATCCATTGGGAATTTATGATGGTATATGGAGAGAAGACTGGATCTATTTTATGTTTTTCTACTTAGCTATCAAATTATTCCACCAATATTTATTTAAATGTTAACATTTTCCCCTGTGATACGAGATGCCACTATATACTAAATTTCCATGTTCATATGAGTCTATTTCCGATCCTTATTGATAGGTTTTTTGACCAGGAAGAGAAGAGACCAAAACTCGATCAGAGGAAGTTTTATTTACGCACCAGTGGGCTGAAGCTGAAAAATGGCGATAGCCCTGAACAAAGGCAGGAGTATAATTTTATAGCTTTGGGAAGGGGAGTTGGGGAAATAATTGTTGGTGGGTAAGATAGAGAAGTGAGAGGTTGATGTTAAGGGATTGGTTTGCTCAAGGTCTGGATTTTAAGCAGGGAGGTTGTTATGCTATGGAAAATATTTGCTCTTGCTCAAACGTCACATCAGCTAAGGTTGGGCTCCATGCAGTCACGTTCGTTGTAGGTGCGGAGAGCTTCTTGGAATATCTGCTAGAGGTGGGCTGTGTGTGTGTTGGGGTGGGGAGTTCTGCCTAGCATTCATTATTCTTTTAGTGTCAGTTTAGGTGTTAAAATACTTCTTTAGTAAGACTTTATAAATAGTTTTCATATGTGGTAGACCTATAACCCACTTATTTTTCAGGGTTTTCCTTTGTCTTAAACAGATTGAAACATCATATGCAAAAATAAATTCATCTACTCCAGAAAGAAACTTAGTATTTTTATTGGGGTTGTGTTATTTTTATGTCCATTAAAAAGAAATGACAAACCATGAATGTCAGCATTACCCCATAGAGTAAATGTTAAAAAAAGCTGAAAAGAGATGAGACTTCAATTAGAGATATGAATGAAATGGACTTGGTTAGGTCTAAGGTAAATCAGACTAAAGTGTTTTAAAACTTCAACTTCCGTTTGAGACCAAAGGAAAATATATTTATTTGGTGGAAAATTTGTATTTTCTGTAGCATGCTATATAATTTAACTTATATGGTCAGTTAATTCAAACACCATAATTTAATGAAACCTTGAATAGGGAGTGAGATCTGGTTTGTTTGTACAGGTTGGTGTGAAGCCCCGATATATCCCAGAGTAATTTGGGCACAGAATAAAAAAATGTTTGAAAAGCCCCCCTCGAGAGCCTGGGGGAAAATGTGGAAATATTAAGCTTACCCACTTGGGGAATTCCTGAAATTCTTGCACTGGGGAATACCAGTTTAGTAGGCTGAGCCCTCAATCTTGGGGTTTGCCCTTATGAAGCTTGTTACCGCAAAGGAGAGGCTAAGCCTACTTATAATTGTGCCTAAGAGCCACAACCAGAAAACCTCTTCTGTTGCTCAGCTGTGGCCTCTCTCTCTAAGCCAACCTGGCAAGTGGATTCGCTGCCCTCCCCCCTACATGGGATTTGACTTCCAGGGGTATGGATCTCCCTAGCAATGTGGGAAATGACTCCCAGGGATGAGTCTGGCCCTGGCTCCGTGGGATTGAGAAAGCCTTCTTGACCAAAAGGGGGGAGAGAAATGAAATAAAGTAAGGTTTCAGTGGCTGAGAGATTTCAAATGGAGTCAAGAGGTCATTCTGGAGGTTATTCGTATGTATTAAACAGATTTCCCTTTTTAGTTTTTAGTGTATTAGAATAGCTGGAAGGAAATACCCGAAACTGTTGAACTGCAATCCAGTAGCCATGATTCTTGAAGACAAGTGTATAGTATAGCTTATATGGTGAGACTGTGATTGTGAAAACCTTGTAGCTCACACTCCCTTTATCCAATATATGGACAGATAAGTAGAAAAATGGGGATAAATAAGTAAATGAATGATAGAGGGGGTGGGGGTAACGGGATGTTTTTGGTGTTTTTTACTTTTATTTTTCTTATTTTAATTTTTGGAGTAATAAAAATGTTCAAAAATTGATTGTGGTGATGAATGCACAACGATATGATGATACTGTGAGCAACTGATTGTACACTTTAGATGATTGTATGGTATGTGATTATATCTCAATAAAATTACTGGAAAAAATGACAACTGTGTGCGATTGAATTCACATAGGTAAGAATGCTCATTTGTACATGTCCATTTGTAAATATATACTTCTGTGAGTTTTGCAAAGATTTTAGGTATTATCAGTGTTTTTTGTCTTTCTTGTTATAGTTATTGGTAGAAGTTTTTTTGTTGTTGCATTGTAAATGTAGTATTCACTTTCATGACATCCTCTAACTAGTAATTGTTTTATATATCAAGGCTATTTGATTTCTGAATATGAATTTTACTTTATAAAACTTAAAACTTTGCTAAATTCTCTTATTGTGTAGGATATTTTATCAATTGATTCTTTTGAGTTTTCCAGTTACAAGTGCCATCATCTACAAATAAGGATGTTTTTCCTTTTCTCAGATTTTAAACCTTCAATTGTTTTCTCTTGTCTAATTGCATTTTTGAATGCTGCCAACAGAAAATGCTAAATAGTAGTAGAAATAAGGCCATTTTAAAAAATGTTTCCTTATTTTACTAGGAATGCCTCTAGTGGCTCCCCCATTAAGTAAAAGACCAGAAGATATTTGAAAATCTATCCAGCTGATCATGAGATTTTTCTCCTTAGATCTGTTCATATAATGAATTATATTAATGAGTTTTCTGCTAATGAACCATCTTTGTATTCCTGGAATAAATCCCACTAGGTCATAAAGGTTTTGTTTTATTATTTTTTAATGTGACAAAATATGTTAATATTTAAACTTTTTTTATCTGTATTTATTAGTGAGATTGGTTTGCATTTTAAATTTTTTTCTTTTTTAATGCAGTTTTATTGGGATATATTCACACACTATACAATCCATCCAAAGTATATAATCAATAGCCAACAGAATCATGAGTTGTGCGTCCATCACCATGATCAATTTTAGAACATTTTTATTACTCAAAAAAAAAAAAAAAAACCTGAAAACATCCCATATCCTTTATCTACCCCCTCAGCATTGGTGTGGTACATTTGTTAATGTTGATGAAAGAATACAAAAACATTGCTATTAAGTACAGTCCATAGTTTGCAACAGGTGCATTTTCCCCATATACCCGTCTATTATTAACTCGTTGTGACAGTGCTCTACATTCACTCTAGTTCATGAAAGAACTTTTTTATATTTGTACTGTTAATCACAGTTATCATCCATCACAGGGTTCACTGTGTTATACAGTCCTGTATTTTAAACTCGAGCTTTCCTTCTAGTGACATACATGACTCTAAACTTTCCCTTTCAACCACAATCAAACACATACTTGAGTGCTCTTAATTACACTCACCATAATGTGGTACCATCATGTCTATCCATTTCCAAACATTAAATTCAACCTAGTTAAAATTTCTGCACATCTTAAAGCATCTGCTCCCCACTCCCTAGCTTCATTCTATCTCCTGGTAGCCTATATTCTAGAAGTTCTGAGTTTACATTTTATAATTTGTTCATATTAATGAGATCATACAATATTTGTCCTTTTGTATCTGACTTATTTCATCAACATAATGTCCACAAGTTTCATGTATGCTGTCATGTGCTGCAGGACTTCATTCCTTCTTACTGCTGAGTAATATCCCATTGTGATATTACACATTTTGTCTATCTAACCATTGGTAGAAGGAAACCTGGGTTGTTTCCATCTTTCGGCAATTATGAATACTACTACTATGAACACTGGCATGCAAACGTCTGTTCGAGTCCCTGCTTTCAGTTCTTCTGGATTATATCCTTAGGAGCAGAATCGCTGGATCATATGGCAGCTCTATACTTAGCTTTCTGAGGAACTGCCAAACTGTCTTCCACACCAGCGACGCCATTTTACATTCCTACCAGCAGGGAATAAGTGTTCTTATTTCTCCACACACTCTCCAACCCTTCTAGTTTCCTGTTGGTTTACTAGTAGCCATTCTAGTAGGTGTGAAATGATGTCTCATTGTGGTCTTGATTTACGTTTCCCTAATAGCTAATGAACTTGAGCATCTTTTCATGTATTTTTTTAGTTATTTGTATTTCCTCTTTGGAAGAATGCCTATTCAAGTCTCTTGACCATTTCTGAATTGGTTTGTCTGCCTTTTTATCATTGAGTTGTAGGATTTCTATATATATTCTCAACATCAAACACTTATCAGATATGTGGCTTTCAAATATTTTCTCCCAGTGAGTCAGTGGCCTTGTAACCCTTTTGACAAAGTCCTTTGAAGTACCAAAGTATTCAATTTTGAGGAGTTCCCATTTATCTATTCTTTCTTTCTCTGCTTGTACTTTAGATATGAAGTCTAAGAAACTATTGCCTATTACTAGATTTTTAAGATGCTTCTGTAGGAGTTTTATGATACTGGCCCTTTTATTTAGGTCTTTGATCTATTTTGAGTTAATTTTTGTATAGGGTGTGAAATAGAGGTCCTCTTTCATTTCTTTGGATATGGATATTCAGTTCTTCCAACACCATTTTTTGAAGAGACTGTTCTGCCCTAATTTAAGGGACTTGAGAGCCTTGTCAAAAATCAACTGACCAGGGGGTTCCAAGATGGTGAATTAGGAGAAACAAAGAAAAATTCTCCTCCATGAAAAACACTAGATAAAGGAGAGAAAGCACTCCAGAACAGCAGTTCCAGGGTTCCACCAGCTGGGCAGGGACTTCTACACCCATAGTGAGTGTGCACCTGGAGAAACCAAGAGGCTGTGTTTAAGATGGGTAAGTGTTTGGCCTGGAATGCCACCAGGGAATTGGTCGCTGGAGCTGGCTGATGGTGCAGAGGAGAGAGTAGCCTTCCACACCCTGGGCACCCTCCTGAGTACCTGGTGTGAGTGAAAACCCTTCAGAGACTGTGGCCAGGAGCCCCCATGCAAGGGACTGGCCATTGCAACAGGCAGATGACTGCAGAAGGTGGTAGCTTTCCACACTCTGTGCAGTCATCTTTGCAGCTGGCTGGGAGACAACCTTTCACAGACCCACAGCCAAGAGCTTCCTTGAGGGAATTCGGGATTCAGTGGGCTAGCGATGGCATCTGCTCTTCCTCCATGGAAGCCCATGGTGTACACAGCCTAGAGTCAGGGTTGCTGCACAGAAATGCAAGGACCCCTCCCCCAATCCCAGGAACTTGTGGGCCCATGGCAGAGAGACAATGTGGGCATGTGAGCTGAAAGGTGGGACACAGAGTTCTGAAGCCCCAGAGTACTCCATCCGCAGCCCCTGGAAACAGCTGGAACCACTGTGTCCTGGAGCAGATTGCCTGCCAAACTGCACAGGGCATGCCCCCCTCCCACAGGGCTGGCAGTCCCCAATATGCATGGAAAATTGGTGCACTGATTGGACCTCCACGTGGTTGGAACCCCCACTCAGGCATAGGCGAAGTTGGAGAGAATTGATTTGAGGGTAAGAGGTGGCTCAGGAGCACCACCGCTGGTAGGTCAGGGAAAGCGCACTCCACTAAGCTGTAGCTCTGTCAAATTATAGCTAAATGCTCAAATAATGCTGCATATCCTAAAAGAACCCTGTCAAGATAAGCAAATGCCAAGAGGCCAAAATCAGAAAATTATAAAGCATATGAAGAAATCAGAAGATATGGACAACCCAAATGTACAAATTAAAAAGCCAGAGGAGACACAGAACTTTAAGCAATTAATAAAATAAGTACAAACAAACATCGATATAATGGCTCAGGAAATAAAAGAAATGAAGAAGAACCTAGAAGAGCATAAAGAATAATTTGCAAGGGTAAATAAGAAAAATAGATCTGATGGCAATAAAAGATACAATTGATCAAATTAAAAAGTTTCTTGAGACAAATAACACCAGATTTGAAGTGGTAGAGGTATGAATAAGCGAACTCGTGATCAGTTGATGGAAAGTGAAAGCACAAAAGAGCAAATTGTGAAAAAAATAAAAAAATTTGAAGTAGGAAATGACAGACAACATGTTGCACACAAATATAAGAATCACTGTTGCTCCAGAAGGGGAAAAGAAAAGGGCTAGGAAGAGTATTCAAAGACATGCTCTTGTTAGGGAAAATTTCCCAACCCTGCTAAATGACACAAATATGTAAATCAAAGATGCCCAATGATCTCCAAATAGAATAAATCCAAATAAACCCACTCTGAGACATATTCTGATCAGATTCTCAAATGCTGAAGAGAAGAGGAAAGTTATGAAAGAACAAGAGAGAAGTGATTCACCACATACAAGGTAAACAACATAAGACTAAGTAGTGACTACTCAGCAGGCACCATGGAGGCAAGAAGGCAGTGTATAACATATTTAAAATTCTGGAAGAGAAAAACTGCCAGCAAAGAATCCTTTATCCAACAAAGCTCTCCTTCAAAATTGAGGGAGAGCTTAAAATTTTCACAGACAAACAAATGCTGAGAGAATTTACTAACAAGAGACCTGCCCTACAAGAAATACTAAAGAGAGCTCTACCAGCTGAGAAAAAAAGAAAGGAGAGAGAGGTCTGGAGAAGGGCACAGAACTGAAGAGTTTTAGTAATGGTACCTTAAAGGAAATAAAGAGAGAGACAGGAAAAAAATACATCTGACAAATAAAAACCAAAGGGTAAGATAGCTGATTCAAGAACTTCCTTCACAGTAATAACATTGAATGTGAATGGATTAAAATCCCCAGTTAAAAGACATAGATTGGCAGAATGAATTAGAAAATATGAACCATCAATATGTTATTTACAAGAGACCCATCTTAGACCCAGTAATACAAAGAAATTGAAAGTGAAAGGATGGAAAACAATATTCCATGCAAGCTATAGCTAAAAGAAAGCAGGGGTAGAAATAGGAATTTCAGATACAATAGACTTTAAATGCAAGGATGTCATGAGACACTAAGAAGGAAACTATATATTAATAAAAGGGACAATCCACCAAGAAGAAATAATCATAAATGTGTATGCACCCAATCAAGGTGTTCCAAAATACATGAGACAAACATTGGCAAAACTGAAGGAAGCAATAGATGTTTCCACAACAATTGTGGGAGACTTCAATACATCACTCTCTCCTATAAATAGAGCAACCAGACAGAGGACCAGTAAGGAAACTGAGAACCTAAACTATGTGATAAATAAATAGACTTAACAGAAATATATAGAGCATTACATCCCAAATTACCAGGATATACATTCTTCTCTAGTGCTCACGGAACTTTCTCCAGGGTAGATCATATGCTGGGGCATAAAAGAAGCCTCAATGAATTTTAAAAGATTGAAATTATTCAAAGCACAATCTCTGACCAAAATGGAATGCAACTAGAAGTGAGTAACCAAAGATCTAGAATATTCACAAATATCTGGAAGTTAAACAACACACTCTTAAACAATCAGTGAGTCAAAGAAGAAATTGCAAGAGAAATTGCTAAATATCTAGAGACAAATGAAAACAAAAACACAGCATATCAAAACTGATGGGATGCAGTGAAAGCAGTATTGTGGAGGAAATTTATAGCTCTAAATGCAAACATTAAAAAGGAAGAAAGAGCTAAAATCAAAGAACTATGGGAACAACTGAAGAAGCTAGAAAATGATCAATCAACTAACCCTAAAACAAGTAGAAGAGAAGAAATAATGAGGTTTAAAACAGAAATAAGTGATATGAAGAACAGAAAAAATAATGGAGAGAATAAATCAAACCAAAAGTTGGCTCTTTGAGATCAACA
Organism: Choloepus didactylus; assembly: GCF_015220235.1. Classification (NCBI taxonomy): domain Eukaryota; kingdom Metazoa; phylum Chordata; class Mammalia; order Pilosa; family Megalonychidae; genus Choloepus; species Choloepus didactylus. The sequence continues at coordinate 122,450,169 of NC_051312.1, read as the reverse complement.
AGATTGACAAGTATTTAGCTAGACTAACAAAGTCAAAAAGAGAAAAGACCCAAATAAACAAAATCAGAAATGAGAAGGGAATAATTATTACAGACCCAGAAGAAATAATTAAAAAAAAAATCATACAAGGATACTATGAATAACTGTATGCCAACAAGCTAGACAATTTAGAGGAAATGAACAATTTCCTGGAAACACATGAACAATCTAGACTGACAAAAGAATAGAAGACCACAAAAAAAAAAAAAAAAAAAAACAATCACAAGCAAAGAGATCTAATCAGTCATCAAGGAGCTTCCTACAAATAAAAGCCCAAGGCCAGATAGCTTCACATGGGAATTCTATCAAACTTTCCAAAAAGAACTGATATCAATCCTACTTAAACTCTTTCAAAACACTGAAGAAAATGGGACACTACCTAACTCATTTTATGAAGCCAACATCACCTAATTCCAAAATCAGATAAAGATGCTACAAGAAAGGAAAACTACAGGCCAATCTCCCTAATGAATATAGATGCAAAAATTCTCAACAAAATAAGTGCAAATCGAATCCAAAGACATATTAAGAAAATCATGTACCATGATCAGGTTGGGTTCATTCCAGGCATGCAAGGATGGTTCAATATAAGAAAAATCAATGTAATACAACACATTAACAAATCAAAAGAAAAAAATCAAATGATCATCTCAATAGATGCTGAAAAAGCATTTGACAAAATCCAGTATCCTTTTCTTTTTTTTTTTTTTAAATAAAATCACTTTAAAAGGTAGGAATTGAAGAGGACTACCTCCAAATGATAAAGGGCATATATGAAAATCCCACAGCCAGCATAGTACTCAATGATGAGAGACTGAAAGCCTTCCCTCTAAGATCAGAAAGGAGACAAGTATGTCCACTGTCACCACTGTTATTCAACATTGTGCTAGAAGTTCTAGCCAGAGCAATCTGGCAAGACAAAAAATAAAAGGCATCCAAATTGGAAAAGAAGAAGTAAAGCTGTCATTATTTGCAGATGATATGATCTTAATTTTGGAAAACACTGAAAAATCAATGACACAGATACTTGAGCTAATAAACAAATTTGGCAAAGTGGCAGGATACAAGATTAATGCACGTAAGTCAGTAATGTTCCTACATACTAGAAATGACCTAACTGAAGAGTCACTCAAGAAAAAGATTCCATTTCAATAGCAACTAAAAAGATCAAGTACCTAGGAATAAACTTAACCAAGGATGCAAAAGACCTCTACCAGAAAATTATACAACTTTACTAAAAGAAATAGAAGGGGACCTAAAGAGACAGAAAAATTTACTGTGTTCCTGGGTGGGAAAGTTAAATGTCAATCCTGCCCAAACTGATCTACAGGTTCAATGCAATTCCAATCCAAATTCCAACAACCTACTTTGCAGACTTGGACAAGGTAGTTATCAAATTTATTTGGAAAGAAAGATGCCTTGAGTTGCTCGAAACATTCTAAAAAAGAAAAACAAAATGGGAGTACTTACACTTCCTGACTTTGAAGCTTACTATAAAGCCACAGTAGTCAAAGCAGCATGGTACTGGCACAAAGATAGACATATTGATCAATGGAATTGATTTGAGAATTTGGAAATAGACCCCCAAATCTATGGGTGACTGATTTTTGATAAGACCCCCAAATCCACTGAACTGGGACATAACAGTCTCTTCAACAAATGGGGCTGGGAGAACTGAATATCCATATCCAAAAGAATGAAACAGGACCCCTACCTCACACTCTACACAAACATTAACTCAAAATGGACTAAAGACCTCAATATAAAAGACAGTACCATAAAACTTCTAGAAGATAATGTAGGGAAACATCTTCAAGACCTTGTATTTGGAGGTCATTTCTTAGACCTTATACTCAAAGCACAAGGAATGAAAGAAAAAAATAGATAAATGGGAACTCCTCACAATTAAAAACTTCTATACCTTAAAGGAATTTGCCAAAAAGCTAAAGAGGCAGCCAATTCAATGGGAAGAACTATTTGTAAACCATGTATCTTAAAAGAGACTGATATCTTGCATATATAAAGAAATCCTACAACTCAACGACAACAGTACAAACAGCCCAATTATAAAATGTGCAAAAGATATGAAAAGACATTTCTTGGTAGAGGAAATACAAATGGCTAAAAAAACACATGAAAAAAATGTTCATCTTCACTAGCTGTTAGGGAGATGCAAATCAAGAACACAATGAGATATCACCTCACACCAATAAAAATGGCTGCCATTAAACAAACAGGAAACTACAAATGCTGGAGAAGATGTAGAGAAACTGGAACTCTTATTCATTGCTGGTGGGACTTTATAATGGCACAGCCTCTATGGAAGACAGTTTGGCAGTTCCTCAGAAAACTAAATATTGAGTTACTGTACGATCCAACAATTTCACTTCTTGGTATATACCCAGAATAGCTGAAAGCAGTGACATGGACAGGTATTTTCACACTGATGTTCACAGCTGCATTCTTCACAATTGCCAAGAGATGGAAACATCCAAATGTCCTTCAACAGATGAGTGGATAAACAAAATGTGGTATATACACACGATGGAATACTACTATAGCAGTAAGAAGGAATGAGGTCATGAAACATATGACAACATGGATGAACCTTGAAGACATAATGCTGAGCAAAATAAGCCAAAGACAAAAGGAGAGATATTGCATGTTACCACTAATATGAACTGTGAAAA